>NW_009929562.1:0-71591 GCF_000696875.1 Nestor notabilis
GGCTTCCCTCCCGGTAAAACTTAATTCAGAGAGGAGGGAGCAGGGTTGCTGTCTGCCAGAGAGGGGAACCACCTCAGGGGCCGGACAGAGGGCTCCTGTCATCTGCAGCAAGGGGGAGGGAGGCGAAAACCCCAGCAGCCTGGGGATTCATTCTCTCTGTGGACTTCACAGGTGTATCCCACAGTCGCAGGAGTGTTTCCTGCCAAAATGGATTTTCCTGTGCTCTTACAGAAGTGAACCTGTCAAATTGGGAATGCCACTTGATTCGTTAATCATGCAGCCCTGGTTAACAAATTAACTTTTGTCAGTTACGTCATGAAGCGTTTTGAGCACCTTCCTGTTGGCTCTCTGAGGTCATCTCTGCACGGTGACTGGGTTGTTCAGACAGAGTGGTGAACCAGTCTGTTGCAAGTATAAGAAATTCCCTCAATTGATGAAATCTCATTTTGCTCAAATTATGTTCCACACAGTAGACAGATCAATTTTTAAATGGAACTGCTGAGTGCACTTGACTTGAAGAGACATGCGCTTCAGCATCAGGAGCACCAGTACCTTTAACAATATAGATCTGTGCCTGAGACAACACTGTTTCTTCGTATATGGGGATACAATCTGATACAGTGTTTTGTCATACCTGGGGACTTCTGATAAATCTGCCTTCAGTTCCACATTACAAATTGTCACACTGTGAAGACAAGTCTGGCAATTTCTTTCAGCTTTTAACAAGGGTACACTCCCCAGAACCTGAAGAGTTCATCAGTGGGCATTATTTTCTTGACATTTGTTCACAGGGTTCATTTTTGGCAAAAATACGGTGTGGCAAATGTATGAGAAATGAAGTCACTTTAACTTGTTAACACAATGAAATTATCACCCATTTTAATTTTGCATACCTCTGCAACTTTAGTAAATTACTACTATCTTAAACTCTAGATCTTGGTTTTAAATGTTTTTCAGTGATCCTGCTTTTTTCTCAGGCCTGGAATGTATACAGCACAAATACCAATGTGATAATGGGTAGATGATAGAATTACTCACTTTGTGTCCTGTACATTTTGGAATTCATTACAAGATCATTTTTGCCTAATACTTTCACATTTCTTTAATTTTCAGGACTGTATCAGCAAGTGTAGAACTTCCTTACATTTGTGAGCATGGAAAGTACATGTTCTGAAAGATTTTTTTCTGCATCATCAGATGAAACTGAATGCTACCTATATCCAAAGAGAATTAAAATAGAAAGTAATCAAAAAAGCACAGAGAAAGAGGAACAGCAAAACCTAGAGCTAAGCACACACTGTGTGAACAGATACCAGACATCACCACGTGAACCTATATATTTATTGGAAAGACAAAACAACTGGCCATTACAAAAGCAAAGTTGTGACACAGCAAGAAAAACTTGTATGAGAGATTTTGTCCATTTTCAAACTTGTAATAATGAAATATTGCCATGTAGTAGATCAGAAAGTAAGCTGTCCAGCAAAAAATGGGGTCCTGAAAACAAAAACCATAGTACTACAGAAGATGACATTTCACTGAATGTGCATGGACAGCCTCTCAAAACAGAGTCGCTCAGTGATGCCAACACTTGTAAAAATCTACAGGTACTAAATCCGCTGCAAGTGCAGCAGAACAGCAATATAGGACAGAACAATAAAAGAAATGGTGAAACTGAACTCAAACAAAATTCTTCAGTTACACCCTTAAACAGAGACTCATTTCAGATGGAATTGTTAAATCATAAGTCTGTCTCTGATAAAAAGTGGAAACAATACCAGCTTCTGCAAATTCCATTTTTATGTGGTACCAGTTCTGTGTTTTCACACATAGAACATCAGAAAAATAATTTTCTGAAAAGAATATGTTCTATAGAAGATAAAGATTATTCCAGCAGCAATAATGAAACTACTGCAGAAAGAGATAGTAAAGAAAAAATTAATTCATCATATACCATTCCAACATTAAAACCCTTTAAAAGTATACAACCACTGGAAATCCCCAATTTTCAACTTCCTAACATTTCAAATAAAATAAATAGTGAAATGACATCAACTCTCTTGAAGGAGACAGACTGGAAGAATTTTCAAGGCCAACCATCTTTGGTGCAGTCTAAACAGATACACAGTGTGCAAAAAATACTTGAGATGGGGAAACAAGAACTGCAAAATGATAAAAGCAGTGTAAAAACTTCAACAGTTGGTTCTGAACTTAGAGAAAATATTTGCCCACCAATTAGCAAACAAGAGCACAGTGCTTTGGCTGAAAGAGGAAAAGTCTCTGTAACTTACTCTAGTGGCAATGGCATTGACGTTGAATGTAATCAGATATTTGCTGAAAATGATTTCAAAGATCGAATGCTGGAGAATTCAGAAGATGATGATGACCAGAAGTCAAAGATTCACCTTTACCTTAGTGCTAGAAATGTTCAGAATGAGAAATGTGTCAGCGGTAATGATATTTTGAAAAGAACGGGGAGGAAGAGCAGTAATGAGAATGTGGGAACATTTCATCATATACAGACAAGTATTCCAGTAATAACAGAAGTGTTAGAGAAAAGTAAGTTGGACGTAGACTGTGGTGGGCATCATTCCAACACTGATGTTAGTTTGTATGAAGCAGAATCACGACTCTCTACGAAAGAAATACTTGATTTCAAAAGACACTTAACTAAACCCATCATATTTGAAAGTAATTGTCCTCACATTATTGCACAGAATTTTCCAGTTACAAAAGTGAGTTGCAATATATTTAGGGGAAAGGAAGTGTTCAAATCGAAGCTTTCACTTCAAGACATGTTGTTTGGATGGGTCAGGACATGGCCTGAATCTCCATACAGAGATAAGCACATGTGTCAGGATTACAGTGTTATACGTGGGTTTCATTTTCATGAAACATTAAGTGAGCAGTGTGATGCTCAAGAGTTAGTAAAAAGCAATGTAAGTAGGAACCACAACAATAAAGTACACACTTGTTTGCTGGCTATTATTTCAAAACATTTGACGATTGAACCGCTAAAGGCAATTCTTGCTTCCTTTCTCAATAGCAGAAATACTTCGTTGGCAACTGGAGGAGGGTCTGTGCCAGTGGAGAAACACCCTTTATGCGAGAGAAAGCAAGATCAGTTAAACTCATGCACAGATAATACTTTGAGACAAACCACAGAATTTTATAAACGAAATGAAACTTATTCAGGCTTTGTAAGTTCCAAATTTGTGGAAAGGGTTGTTTTTGCCATTCATGATGAATGCCAGAGAAGACAATTTTCTACATCTTTAGGTGAACAAGAGTTCACCGTCCTAAAACTAGGAGCACTCTTTCATGGCCAAAAAAGTGGATTATGTAAGAGAAGACATGTCAGAAAGCACCACCTCTTACCGAGGGGAAGTGAAGGGTTTAGCACCTATTTGAGGTCAGTCAGTCACAAAAATGGTATGAAAAAGCAAATTTTAGTTGCTAAATGCATAATCTTGTTGCAGGGTGCTTTTGATTGTTCTTCACTTGACAAGATGTATTGCTGCAATATCACAAAAGTACAGTATCTGATAGGATCAAATCTTAGATTTTGGAGTTGCTTTCCTGCCCACTTACAAATGAAATTTGCAAAGGTAAATAGTAAATGTGCAAATCAGGAAATATCAGTAACTACAGTAAAGCGGGAGAAGAAACCAAGTGAAGTGTTTAATAGCTCTTTTCATGGGGAAGTATTTAAAGCTTTCCCTTTTGCTCTATGTGAAACTAAGAAACGTGAAACAACTGGGTATAGAACTGGCATAACATCTGCAAGTGAAGTCACAGATGAAGTCATGTATAGTATGAAAAAATACTTGGGTACTTCTGGTCATATAAATACTAGTAGAAAAGAATGTGTTAAGTTAAAAGAGTTGCAAATAAGTTCTCATAATTTTCTTTCAAAAAAATCTTTCTCTATTTTTGACACGTATGAAAAAATTCCCCTTACTACTGATTCTGAAGACTTTGACCAGATCCTGGTTGTAAACTATGACAATTCTGCCAAAAAAGGGTTGTCTGAAGAAAATGCAGTCACCAGTTCAGAAGCAGTTCATAATTTGCATGCTAAATCAAATGATGTCTTAATTCCGCCTGAGCAGTCAAAAACAGCTATGGAAAAATATCATTCTCTCTTGTTACAAGATAACCAACCTGAATATTGCAGACAAATAGATACATATAGCACACATTTAACAAATAAAGAAGAAAAAATGGAAAACCAAAATACTCACTTAAATTTTGAAAATTTATTTCCTAGTTCCTCAAATGTTTATCAGTCTGACACTTTGCCATTAGACAGCAGCTCTCTTGTCAATAAAGACAGAGTAGTAAGTGAAGATGGACTCTGCGGGAGTTCCTCAAGCGCAGACAAACAAAAACAAAGTGAAAAAAATCCTGCTGCTATTCAATATCCAACCACAGGAAGTTCTGCCATGGCAGATACATGCTTGCCATTACAGGCTAAAGAAATGGTACAGTTTTCTTTGCAAGGGCACACACAGACAAAGGAAACAGCCAGTTCAGAGCTAGCAACTTTGGAACAACATCTTGAATATGTAAAAGAACAGGAAAAGATAAACGATGAACAAATGCATGTAACTAATGAAAGTCAATGTGAGACTGTAATGAATGACTTGATTATTTCATATTCAGCAGATGAAGCTAAAACATTCATTGCTGCAGAAGAGAAATTAAAAATGCATTTATCTGTAATGAACAATGGATGTCTTGAAGATGTGAAAGATCAGTATTTACCTTTAGAAAATAAAATCACATATGAATTTGAACTGAAGAGAAAATTTGATTTAGTGCTAGAAGAGCTACATATGTTTCATGAAATTAGCAAGGGAAATGAAAACAATTCATGTAGTTTGGAAACAAACTCACACAACAATTATTGTGAATTAAATAGTTCTGAGGGGATAGATGAAAAAGTGACAAGTGTTTCTCAAAAGAAAAGATATATTTCTCCTACAGTCTGTGGTGCTATAGAAGGACAAGACGTAACTGACAGTAATGAAAGTTCATTAAATAAAAAGATATCAAATGAAAATGAAGACCAAAAAATATCTGAGGAATGTTGTATTTCAACACTGCCAAGTGAAGAATTGCTGCATTCACCTACTGCAGAAGGTAAGCACATGGAACTATTGGTTATTATGCTCATAAGCAAATTTAAATTTCATGCAATATTTGATTTGCTGTAAAGGTGTGTTCCTCAAATAATTCCATGACAATAACTGAGTTTTCATTGAAATGCACAAGGTTTGTTGGACAAAATGTACTTGCCTATAAATAGCCAAATGCGATAAGCCTACACTACTACTGCTGCCTGCATGCTGTGCCATAGGAGTTGTAGCTCAGAATTCAGCCAGTCAGTTTCAGGCTTGCTCAAACCTGTCTTAATAAAAAATTCAATTACAGATTATGTCTTTTGTCTTGGATTTTATCCTGATAAGCCCTAAAATCCCTAAAAGAGTCAAAGACTCAGTAAGATGCACATTCACAGACAGAAAAGATTCCATTAAAACCTGATACAATATTCACAAAGGAGACAACTGTTTCCTTACAACTGATGTCATCAAATCATAGAATCGTAGAATAGTTTGGGTTGGAAGGGACCTTTGTAGTTCACCTAGCCCAACCCCCTGCTGCAGTGAGCAGAGACATGTTAAAACTACGCCAGGTTGCTCAAAGCCCTGTCCAACCTGACCTTGAACACTTACAAGAACCAGTTGAATGCATATCTTCTTTTACAGATGTCTCATGTATCATAAATAAATTATTCAAGCACTTTTCCAACAGTGTGCATATTAGATTTTGTACCTGAAATTTAGTTTTGCAGAAGCGATGGGTTCTCACAGCTGCAGATAAAATCAATAAGAAATATGTTTTGGTCATATTCTGATTAAAATACAGCCATCTCAGATTTAACATCTGAAATCAATTTTTTAGGGAGTTGACTCTAAATTTATTAAGTGAAGATTGCAGGGGTTTTATGAAGGTAATTAGTGTTTGTGAAACGATTGGAAACGTGTCACAGAAAATCCCCGGGGGGACTTCTCTTTACTGGAGTTTTCACAGTAGAATGTGCTGCGAGTTACACCTGAGTGCCTTGCCCCAGAGAATGAAAACCTAACAGATACTGGAGAAATTGCTCTCTAAGTGATCACTTTTCTGCCAAAGTGTGGAATAAAGATCCAAGTGGAGAAAATGACATGTCATCAGAGGATTAAAAACTGCATAATTTCATCTGTGCAGAGAACTTCCTGAGGTGCATGGATAGCTTTTGACAAGCCTCTCAGAGTGAGACTTCCTAGCTTCATTAATATTTCCTGTAAGTGCACATGCACATTTTACATCAGCAAGAACCACAAACTGGTAACTAGATGAAACAAACTTAATTATTTGTTTATAGAAATTAGTTACAATCTTAAATGTATTTATGCTTCTGTTTTAAGGCGATTTTGATACAGCTTATAGAAGGCCGTACACATGGGACCCTGCTTTTTTATCCTGCATGCTTCTTAAGGAACAAAACTCTAATTTACAGAAAGAGGAAGGTAAGAGTAATATTGTACTGCTATTTATACCAGAAATACCAGTGCTAATGAACTTGTTTCTCAAACATTTGTATTTGTGTTTCCCCTTTATATCTTTCTCTCTTTAGCAATCACATTTTGTTTAATCATAGGTTACTGGGAAGCTGTCCTATCTTTGTCTTGGGTCACAGAGAAAGTCATGCAGATGGGCGTTTTTGTCCTTTGGACAGAAGAAAAGAACTTTTAACAGTGTGAGGTTCCTTGTTTGTTTGTTTTGGAGCCATTTGGAACAAACCTCTTTGGGCCTCTGATCACTGTAATACAGTGAAGATACACTACCAGGAGAATGTGATTTGATATACCTTTCTTGGAAGATTTGCACTTTTGGACGTACTGTGGAAGGAAATTCAGAAGGATATTGCCAATAGATTTATTAGCATTTCAGAAAGCATGATTTTGCTTTTTTTTTTCTCCCCAACACTTCAAAACGTTTATTAAAACAAGGCTATTGGTTTATTTTGCAATAAAATACTAAAACATTGTAAGGAAAAGGCTGTAGATAATTTCTGTTTCACTAAGCCGGATCCTGATTTTCACCTCTTACACCTCTTAAAACCGATGCACACTTTGCTGTTCTCAGAATTCAGAAGGTTGGTTCCTTCATTTAGGCCAGTCTGGGAAATGAGGAGACTGACCTCTGGTGTTCTTCTCACCTGTTTTTTATTGAAGATATGTCATCTTTTGATAATATCTCATATACCAAATGCAAATTGCTACAGAGAATTCTGCTCCACATTTTTCAGTTTATCAATATTTGTCACAGTTTATCACTGCTCTATAATGTGTTTGGTTTTTGTTGGTGGTTTTTGTGTTTTGGGTTTTGTTTGGTTTGGTTTGTTTGTGTGTTTGTTGGGGTTTTTTTGGAGCAGGTGGATTCTACTTTCTGACTTTTGTAGTAGGTGCTATTATTGCTTAGAGAAAATTCAAATTCCAGAATGCTGTATTGTGCATAACAGCACAAGATGATTGATAGTAACATCTTGTTCTTGGAAATTTTGTTCAAATGGCATCGAAGCTTGCTAAGTGGAACATTGTAGCTCCTGCAGAAGATCAGAAGATGACTGAATCTGGATCATCTTTCCTTTCTTCTTTTCCTGTTTTCAGCCTGTCATGGTTTAAGCCATAGCACCAAGGGCAAAGAAAACCAGACATTTTCTCCATAGCAGTAACTATTCCCTTCACATTGCTTCCTAGTATTTTTAAAATTCCCATCTGAGCTTCTCCAGAAACCTTTGGAAGGCAGCCTTAGAAATGACTGACTTCTTTATTCCATGATTGCTGAGAAATCATGCAGGATTCTAAGACAATGGCATATTTCTAAGGCATTTTATACCTTATTTCCAGTGCTTTTGTCAGAATCAACAGGTATCTAATACACTGCCAATAGAAGAAACTGAAAAAAATATAATGTTCCTCTCATCGTCATTCTCAGCTGATAACAAATAGGGAACTGTTGAGTATCTTCTTTGCTAGAAGGAGGTACATTGCTTCTGTGCTGTAATCTATGGTTGGCAGAGACAGTTGCCACTGAGTGTTGCCTAAGTGATTATTCTGAAGCAAGGACTATAGCTGGTTTTGTCAGAGGGAGTATTATATTTACTGTACTGATAGGAGTTAATGTCAGAAGTTTTGCTGATGTGTGGCTGTCTCCCTCTATTTTTCCATAGGATTCTGTGCCATCACATGTGCTTTTATATGATTAGGGTTGGTTATGTATCTTGGATATGAACACTGTTTCTGCTATGGAATCCAAGCCTGTTAATTTAGCCAATTTAGTTGCCAAAACTCCATGTCTTAATCCAGCATATTACTCTCATAGTTAGATTAGGAGCTAGAGATTTTCTACTTGATGGTACCAATGAGTTCTTTGTTTTACATCCCCCTGTTTTACATTCCACATGAAGTGACTGTTGCCTCAGAAACTGACTGGAAGGAGGAGATACCTAGGTGGGACAAGAGGATTTATACTTCAGCAGTTTTACAGTTCAGCATGACTGACTATTGTGCTTTACTGGCTACATATAAACCCATAACACTTGACTGACTTTTAGTGCATGCAGTTCCTCTTCCAACTGACACTTATGAGTCTTACAAAAGACATCTCAGCACTACTATCTCATCATTGATTTAAGAATGGAGTTTTAGGGTTGTTTTTTTATCCCATCATTTAAAATTCTTGTGAAAGGCTTAGACAATTTTTTTCTCCCTTTAGTAGGATTCCAGCTGAGTGCTTAACGCTCTGATGGGCTCACTATCTGATACCCTAGCTTATTGCTCAGTGCTTCATCATTTCATAGAATAATGGAAAATAGAACTGGGAAAGATCTTGAGAAATTTGACACCTTCTTGTGTGATTGATTATTGCTTCTTCTGGATGACATATTGTCCTAATCTCTAGTCTACAAGATCATGGTCTCCATTATGTTATGCAAAACAGAACAGCTTCTAAAGGGTGACTGAATCATGCTCCAAATTACTAGATGGTGTATACCTTACCTAATTGACTGTGGAACAGAAAATCCACATCCTCCTGTCCCACTTTCTGTAAAATGAGTGGCTCAGGACAAGACATCATGATTATTATCACCAGTAGAGTGATGCCTGGGTCTGTAATTTGGATTTGTACGTCTAAATCCCTCAGACTAGTGGTAAGTATTAAAGAATATTCCTTTCAGTATGTCCTCTTTGTCCCAGAATAGTAATGTGCAGCATACTGTATGTTTTTGCCAGTCTGTTAGGAAAGTTAGGTAATGTTAGGTCAGGGATCCTTCTAATCAGAAGGAATCTAATGTTAGCATTTCAATTTCAGAGCAAAAGAATAGTCAGACTCTCCACAGCTGAATCAAATGGAGATGGGATAGAATGTAGTAAAGGACTGAAAAGCGGCAATTAATGTTCATGTTTATGTAATTCTGTTGTATATCATATGGAATCCTGGGTTTGCCTTCACTTTTTATTTCTCTTTTTTAATATAGGATACTTTCTGACACGTGAAGTTATAAGAGTACAGCCTCTTAAAACATGCAAGGGCCCCATACGGATTGGGCTGTCAAGAAAAGCTAGGCCCAAACGACAACTTCATCCTTATCTGCAGTGATACCAGATTCTTTTACCAGCCTTCAAATAGAATCACTCTGCTTGAAAACATCTGAAATGTTTTTATGTTCAGTTTTTTGGTTGATAGTTTGATCTTTGTGGTTTATGGTATTTTTAGACATTAATATTGCAGTATTTGCTAGTGATTTATTTAAGAATACTCCTGTGAATGCTTGATAGCAAAGGGATTTATAATGAATGTTTACTAGTAGAAGTTTTAATGGAAATATGAGGCCCTTTTAAAGTTTATGTAATATTAATAAAATCTGACATGTATTTTTCATCTATTAAAATATACAGTTGAAATTTTCTGTTGTACTCAGATGTTCTTAGAATCCTCTGTGGGTTTATATAGTTTTAAAAACTTAATTAGTGTTTTTAAAGGGATTTGTTACTAATGTTTAGAGAGGTGTAGGAGAGAATTTCAGGAAGGTAGGTTTAGATTACTAAATAGGACGAATATGTTGGAGGTCGTTTCCTCTGAGGTACTTTCAGTTCCATACGCTCATCTTGTTAGGCAAAGAAAACCCTTGAATTTCAGTGCAGAGCTGGGAAGGAGGAAACATATAAATGCTTCAGACAGAATGTCTTATTCTGAAGATACTGATTCCACTGCATACAACACGACAGCAAAATACCAGCTATATGTCTCAAAAAATGGGGAAACTTGGGCTAATCTGAAGCATACAGCTATTGGTTAGGGACGTCTGCTAATAATAGTTAATATACTCATACTTGCGTTAGCTGATGAAGAATAGCTCCAGTTTCAAGCGAACAAGAGCACAGCAAGACATAAACATGGATCAAGTCTGAAAAAAAATCATTGAGTGTCAGCAAGACTAATCCAATAGCAGATATCATGAAGAAAGCTTTAAATCCTCTATGCGATTGCTCAAAGGTTTTTAGAAAGAGAGTATTTTACATTGCAGTGGATGAGAATTTCCATATAACAAGCATTACAGAATACTGATGGAATGATGATAAACTCCAGTACAAATAAAAACACTTGGTTGCAGCTGACCCAAGGAAAGGTGAGCAAGCTGAATTGATAGGGAGATATACCTATAGATAAATTATTCTATAGAACCCATGGCAACAGTGCAAAGATTCAGCAGCAACCTTCAAAATATGTCATATGCAATAGTAAATATATCAGTATGCTTATCCTATAGGAGAGGATTATCATATAAGCAAAGCAAATTCAGTACACAATGTTGGGGAAAACAGGGGTGGGATGGACTCACCTTGGGACGCATTCACCACCAGCAGCAGCCATCTTGGTGTCCTGGAGGGTGACTTGGCATATAGATCAGTGGGGAGGAGCCTGTGGACTTACGGCTGGTAGCGATCCCCAAATGGCAACTGAAGGTCACTGGTTTGTCTTCCTCATACTTAATTTTGGCCCTTGTGAGTGCGAGATCTTCAGATTTTATCAGTTGTAAGTAAAGAGTCAAGGGATGCTGGTTTCTCAGTGCTCTGGAAGAAGTATCAGCTTACGTTTCTCTGAATCCCAGCAAGTAGCAACTGATCAAAATTCTTCAGCTAAGTGTTCTTTATTGTGTACCTGGCACAGAACAAGGAGAGCTTGTCCATAGGTATCTGAATGTCCCCTTCAGGAGGTTTAACCTCACAGCCAGGCAAACAGTTCCTTGAGTGCTGCCCAACATGAACTGGCTTTCAGAAGTGATGTCTTACCAGTTAGCTTATAGGTCTCATATTTGCAATGGTTGATGTTTACAATAGGAGGATTTTTTACAACGTGGGATCTTAAAGATCACCCAGTTCCACCCCCACTGCCATGGGCAGGGACACCTTCCACCAGAGCAGGTTGCTCAAAGCCCCATCCAACCTGGCCTTGAACCCTGCCAGAGATGGGGTGGCCACAGCTTTTCTGGGCAACCTCTGCCAGTGCCTCACCACGTTCACACTAAGGACCTTATTCTTAGTATCTACCCTCTTTCAGTTTAAAGCCATTCCTCCTTGTCCTGTCCCTACAGGCCCTTGTCAAAAGTCCCTGTTCAGATTTCTTTTCAGCCCCTTTTAAGGTTCTGGAAGCTGCTCTATGGTCCCCCTGGAGCCTTCTCTTCTTGGGATGAAAAAGGACAACTCTCTCAGCCTGTTTTCATAGGAGAGGTGCTCCAGCCCTCTTCGTGGCCTCCTCTAGACTCGCTCCACCAGGTCCACATCCTTCTTATGTTGCGGGCTCCAGAGCTGGATGCAGTACACCAGGTGATTTGCTGTGTAAACTTTGTTTTGTTGGTCATGCAGCCGAAGATGACTGCTAAGACCAGGCTCTAATCTTAAATAACAGAGGAAGCACTGTCACTGGGAATGCAAGACTGGACTTTGGTCAGCTTCAGCTTCCCCAGCCCCCGTTGGCTGGAACAGCTTAGGTTCTTTGTAATGCTGGAGAGAAGCACGTGAGCGTTCAATTGTGTACATCAGCGGTGTAAACTGGCATTGTTCCACTGAATTTTGGAGCTGTGCAGGTGTGTGCCAGATTTTGCCATGTGCCTTTTAATATTTTATTGAAGCAATGTGTATAGATTTTGAATTTTTTCAATGCAGACACAGAATCTAGTGATATGTTTTGAGATAGCTAAGCTTAGGAACGCTGACTCTAACAGAAATGCAGATGCAAAGTGCCATTATACTTTAATAATTATGCAGAAAAGCTTAAATATAATTTCCAAATCATTTTTTGTCAGCTGCTAGAACAATAGATACGGCTATGGCTTATTTGATCCAAAAGGATTCAATTATAGCCTACTGAAAGCCTTGAATTCTGTTATATATACCAATACATGTGATTTTTTAATAAATAGTAATTGAAAGTATCTTTTTGTCTGCCTTTCGAATGACTAGATGCAAAGCTAACACTGCTCAGTGTATTTTGGATAAATGTGCATGATTAATAAGTGAACAAATGCAAGATTGTTAAAATCCACCTGTATAGTCGAAGTATAGCTATTGCCTCTTCCAGGGAATTGAACTGAAACAGGTGATGAAGCCCAGTTACTCCTTCTAGTGTTGGAAGACAGTTTCCAAACAAGAACAGACAACAGACATTTGAGGGAAGACATCAGAGAAAGGGCTGGAATGACTGTATATTATTCTTCATCAAGAAAGATGGTGCCATAGCATTTTGTGAATATACATTACTGAGGAGTTTCATGTAGTTACGGTTGAGCTCAACTTTCGGTTTTTCAATTCACATCCAGTTTCAGTCTTAATGCTCTGCTCCCAACATGGACATCCCACCATGTTATTCCCCCACACCACTGGAGAACATACCTGCCATTGCCCCTAGCCAAGGTTGCTTTTATCTGCCATGGTCCTGCTGAGCCACCAGCAGGGCATTTCTAGCAGCATATCAGGTAAACTCAAAATCAATTTTAATAATACCGGAGAAAATTAAAAGTTAATTTTGTTCAAAATAATTTCTTCTGAGTATGGTTCAAGTGAAATTGTAAGGACACTAGTAGTCTGTTGACAGTCTGGGTGATAGATGAAAGGCTGACAGCTGTCTATTTGATATGTAGCAATTTAACATTTACAAGTCATGATTAATTTCATAAGCAAAATTATTTCATCATGATTTAATAAGGTAAGCAAAAGAAACAGTCATCTTATAAAACATATGGTACCATTCAATATCTGAGTCAATGCTGCGATAGAAAAGACTGAGTATTGATATCTAAAAAGAAGTGAATCTTCCATTTTGTTATTTAACATTTTTCCCCACAAAGCCCTTGAATTATTAAATATTTTTAGCCAGGAGTCATAATGAAAATTCAATCCAAATTATATTCAGTGTATGCACTAAGAAAGATGCCTAGACTAATTCTCTGCTAACATACTTTCTGTCAAAGCTTAAATATGCAAAAATATGCAAAGCCTTCCAAAGAAACTTGAAAAATAAGTGTATCAGCATGGATATGGATACGTGTATAACCTACCAGGTTTTAAAATATAATCAAAATGCATTCTCGTTAACAATGGCATTTTGGAGCCTCTAATGCAACATACTGGCAAGGATGTATTTCCCAGTTTTGAATAAAGTTTATGGCTCCATGTGGAGGGATGGGGAATGGATTGGATTGACTTGGGAGACTCCAGACAATACAGTAAGGTAGGCTCTAAGGTGACCTGAGTTGCCCAGAGATCTTATAATTCATTTTTTTCAGTCTGTCAATGTACTTTTAATTCATTTATTGCTTATGACTTTCACAATTAATGAAAGTAAAATGACAAAAAAAAAAAAAGCTTTTCAAAGAGAGCAATCTTTACTTCTACACTATGCATGAGTGAAGGGGTGGGTTGTACCTATGCAGCAGGCAGGGAACTGTCCGTTGGAAAAGTAATGTCCTACAGATTAGTCTGAAGATGGATGTTGAGTTTTATTCTTTTCCATTCCAAACATTCCCACCGTTTTTGGAGCAGATTTTTCTTTAAGAAAATGAACAATGTTTTATGTGCCATTAGAGTCAGATCGTTGTTCCCTTACCATATATATCAACTTATTCTTCTTTCTGCCTCACTTTCTTCCTTTTCCATATCTGCTTTTATCCTGGAATTCGATGAGGTTCTGCCAGCATGGTGGAAAGCAACTGGAGCCAGACTTTCCTACAATCAGCCTAGCTAGAGCAAAACTTAACTGCTTGGGCTTGCCAAAGTTCCCTGTAATATGCTTGTGCCCCAGAAGTACATCATAACTGGCCAGATGTGGTGAACCACTGGTCTTGTCTGATATTTTCGCTGTTCAAGATTTTCCTTGGCAATGGACAGGTGCTGAATTGTCTCAGTAGTCCTCTCTGACCACATTTCTGTAAACCGTGTCAACCCTGGCAGTTCTGAGTTGCCCAGCTTTGAAACAGTTAGCAGTAATGGTTATAAAAGCTGATAGTATTAGAAATCTGCAGTTTCCAGGAACCTATGGAGTGTGATGGTCAAGGGAACTTGAACATGGTATTGATTTACTGTGAGGGTGGTGAGGCACTGCACAGATTGCCCAGAGAAGTTGTGGCTGCCTCATCCCTGGCAGTGTTCAAGGCCAGGTTGAACGGGGCTTGGAGCAACCTGCTCTAGTGAAAGGTGTCCCTGCCCATGGCAGGGGGGTTGAAACTGTGGGATCTTTAAGGTCCCTCCCAACCCAAACCATTCTGTGATTCTATGATTTTGTGATTTTGGAGCCAGTGTCATAACGAGAGTGCCATGAGAGTTAAAATGTAACTCTTCTTTTGCTCCTTATGAAATAAGTATTTATGGAGAGTCCTATGCTCATTTTTTGTGTATCATTCTATTTTTACATGTATATTCTATTATTTGTTTTTTAAAAACCCTGTCATTAGCAATATATCTGTAAAAAAGCTTTTAGAATGGGAAAAGCTGTAAAAAACTGTTTTGACATATTTTAAGAAGAGGATCTTTTTAAAAAGATGACGAAGGCTTCAATTATGCTTTTATACTACACTATACTACTTTTCTTTTATCCCATGTATTTAGTATGTTATTGCTTGCAGATAATTATAGGGTACAAAGAAGGGAGTTGTGACAAAAAGGTATAGTTAAAACTGAAAAAAAAAATAAGACTGTTCACGAAACTGAAGACACAGCATCAGACATGTTCATCCTTGTGAAAATTCTTCCTTTGTAAGTGCTGCCAAGGTCAGTGTCAGCTTGAATTCTTTAATGCATACTGTAAGTGCTAGCTGTGCAGATTAGATCTGCCCAGGGCTATTCTTATTTGTTCATCCAACTTTTAAAAATACATGTTTGTGCTCTTCTATTAAAAAAATTTCCATTAAAAAAATCAGCAGTCCAAGCTTGTATCAAGTCTTTCATTATATTCATTCCCCACCTACTTTTCATTTTGCCCCCGAAATATGTACAAACAAGTTTCCAGCTGCACACTGCTGAATCAGTTTTCACATTCAGTAACAAAGGAATAATAGATTACCTGCATTTCCCAGATAAGTTAATTAAATTAGATTTTATAGGGAATAAAAATAATTCAGTGTTAGGTCTCATTATGGGAATCTTAATGTTTACTAAAATGCTGAACTAATAATATTGAACATGGAATTGTATTTGTAATTGCTTTTATTTCTCAAATGAATCTTTACCTTCATGAACTATGTCACTAATGGCACAAAATAATCCAAAGTACAGCAATATTTCATGCACTCCCACTTATCCTATTAAAGCTCCTATTTTTCTGAAGCTTTCAAGAAAATGGGGGAGAGGGGAAGAGAGATAAATAGGTCCTTTTGTTGATATCCTTTTTTTCTATTATAAGGTCAAATGTGAGATTGTTTTGCTGTTACCAGATCTTATTAGGGCCAAATCTTGTAGTATGTTTTTGCATCAATCTATTTCTCTCAGGGAAAGAAAATACTGCAAAAAATTCTAATTCAACCTGATTCCTAGTTATGGTCCTTAAGGATTCCTGGAGATACTTCTCTGTACAACAAAGAGGTATGTGATACTTTCTGGGCCACCACAGGCAGGAGTAGTAGGATACTGCCAGTTCGTTTATCTTGTATCTACATACACAATCATTTACAACTTTTCCCTTGACAGTCTTTTCTAAAGAGCTCAGGAATGTCTCTGCAACAGTGGATGGGCACTTTCGGGCAATACAGGGATATAAATCCGTCAAAAATACTAACAACTTGTTCAGGATAGTCCAAAGATGTGATATCAGAGATTTTCTATTGTCATCAATATTCTGGAGTACTGGATGCACTTGCTGTGTTTCAAGAAGGTGATATTGGGCTTCCCAATTTAATAACAATAGATATTGTTTCATTGGCACTGAGCCATCTGAAATTTGGGAGCTGATGACCTTACAAATATCCCTCTTGATTCCCATGTTGCCATGGAACACCCTGTCTCCTGTCTCCTGTTCTGGAGAAAACTGTGGTTCTTTAAAGAACCATTTTCTTGTGTCTCTTGCTCACTCGCATATCCTAGCTGTGCTTCCTGCTGCTGACACTGATCTGCTGATGGCTTTTCAAGCTGACCTGGCCGCACTGACGCTGCTAAGCTGCCTGCTATGGAACGGGCTTTGTATCCTTGGCAAGACACCGAGTCTGTTGTTGCCATGCTTGTCCCAGTCTATACTGTTGCAGTTCTTACTGTGCCTCTGTGAGTGACAATTTATGTCATGCTAGTTCTTAATCAGAAGGGTGATCTCTTTTAAGCCTGTGCAGTAGATAAATTTTTGTTCAGTGGCTGAGCAAAACATGAAAAGAAATGCCTGAACTGGAGTAGTTTTACTTTTTAAAAAATTTTCTGTTTGGAGCACATTTTATTGGGTTGGCTTTCTTTTTTTTTTGTTTTCTTTTTTTTGATGTGTTGGTTTTTGTTTGTTTGTGGGGGGTTTTTTGTTTGTGTTGGGGGTTTTTTGTTGGTTTTGGGTTTTTTTTTTAGGGGGTTGGTTTGGGTTTGTTTTTTTTTGGGGGAGGGGAAGGAGAGTGTTTGTGTTTTTTTTTTCTTCTCCTAGTAATGAAAGCCCAAAAAACATTCACTCTGGATCAAAGAAACATTTAGTTCAATGTCAAACAACATTTTGTTTCCAGTGTAGATACTTCTAACAAAAGTAAGCAATAGAAATACAGCACTAAATTTTAAGCACCAGTTACAACCAGGCCAGAAGAACTGGCCTCAGTGAGTAGTCAGAACACTTAGACAATATGAGGAAGGCTTAAGTTTAAATTCTCCATCAAGAAATATTGTTTCTTCACCTTCTGGCTGCCTGGTGCCTTCTAGGTGTCTGTCCTACCATCTGGGTGTATTTTTACTCAGTTATTCAACTGCAGATGTTCTACTTTGTGTAATTATTTTAACAGAATCTGACAGCTGCTTGTTCTGCCTTCTCAATAAGTGCATGAGTGTGTAACCTGCTACGTCATTCTCACCTCACTCATGAATGTTTAAGTATTTGTACAGGATGGAAGAGCTTCAGAAGACGAAATCTGAACAACTATGCTAGAATGTGTTACAGTCACTGCAGTGGTCATATACTCAGTTCTGAGATACAGTTCTTGAGATCCCTGTTCTCAAATGCACAACTGCTGTTGTTATCACCATGTGTTCTCATTGAACATAATTCCAAGTGGTTTTGTTTGTATATAAAGAAGTTTTTGTATTCCTATTCCACTGAGCTCTGAACTCTGCAGAGTGCAGTGACCCTTGGAGCAGGAGCTATGCAAGTTCGAAGAGAATTTGTTCTCCACCTCAACCTCAGGTTAGTATCGGTTCTTGAAGGAGGATTAGTCTGAGATGATGACATCAGTAATGAGCTGTGATTCTTGAAGAATAAACTGACTTCTTACTGACTGTTTCATCACTTTGCTTCCTAGACTACTGTAGATGTTGGAGTATGTGAAACTACATACTCAGTCTCAGCCTCACTGAAATGTGCTCCACAGAGAAATCAAATCCAAGTATATCTGCTTAGAAAAGATATGATTCTGATGTCATAATGGTACATTACTTTTGGAAAAGCTGGCAATAGATTCTTACCTAGCAGAGAGTCTCCAAAACTTTCTTTGTTTAAGTCCCATGGTAAAAAATGAATAAAAGCTGTTAAACTTAGGTATAACTAAATTGGGAATGTTCTTCTGAGCCATCCTATTTCTACCAGCTGTCATGATGGTAAAATCTTTGTTGTTTTTTGTTTGCCCAAACTGCTTCTCTTGTCGGCCCCAGTTGTGAGATAAATCTGTGTCTGACCCATTGGCATGTGTGACACTTGGCTACTGTTCAAACCACAACTGTCTTCCAGCACTATCTCACCCATGTAGATGGTTAGAGTAGGATGCCTAATGGTCAGATGAACAAATCCCATATGAAGCATTATTATTCTCTTCCAGTGACAGAAAAACTCAGAGTTTAAAGGCAAGTCCCTCAGTCAGTGAGTGTTTTGAAGAAGTGCAACTCTATGCCACCCCTCTCATGAGCTGAGATGTCTAGAGGAGTAAAGATCCTCTTTATGAACATATTAAATCCAGCAATATCAGGTGATAAACCACAGCATTTGAGATTATATCTCCTTAAGAAATCATACAGACTGAGTCTATCAGAAGCTTTCTCTTTCATACTGCCTTCATAGTTAATTAATTTAGAAAACCAGCTTCAACTTATTTTCTCCCGTCTTTGCATCTCCTACTTCTCATAATCATCTTTTTCCACAAGGATGTTATTTTTTCATTTTACTTGTATTGCAAGATTTTTTTACTTTTTTATTCCTTTGCCTTTTATATCCACAGTTGAATGTTGTGCTGAATTTCTACTGATCTTGTGGAAACTACTGAAGATATTATAATTTGCTTATTAGAAGATGGATCATCATGCCCCAGACCATTCTTTTTATTATGAAGAAAGACTGGGATTAAACTGATTTGATTGTTAAGCACCCTATTGTCATTCTTATCAACCACTAGTAACCTTCTCTGTCATTTTCTTGATTTAGTAAACCAGTTCTAGGAGAGCTGCCAAATTATAATCCAGGCAAAAGGGGCAGCAACTGCAGTCTCTGCAGCACTTCTTAGCCATGCAGACATGTCTTTCAGAGTCTGTGTCCCTTTGTATCTTCCTTAGAAAGTGAAAACCAGACTGTTTTATTTATTTTTTCATTTATTTCTCATATAGCTCCTGTAGAGCTAATTTTCCTGATTATTTATCTGGGGAGAGTCTGAGACAATTCAGCAGAAAATGTTCTCTTCTGTGAAGACAGGAAATTCATGACGTCCATTTAGTGATCCCCAAATCATTGACAATGACTTATCTTTATCAATAAAGGCTTATCTTTACCATAGGCTCTCTCATTGAAGTAGGCAGAGACAGCTCCTGAACCTGCTCTAGCAGCATTGGGCACCTTCCAGCGCCCCATTGTGAATGATGATCTTCCTTCCTTGGGGAAACATAAGGAAGTATGGTTTGAAACCTTTCATTTTACTGATAACATTTACTTAAGATTATCTCAGGAAACCAAGCCAAGGTGCACCTTCAGAAGATGCACCTTAACATGTTTTCTCAGGCTGAGTTCCCTGCATTATTATCTGTTTCCTCATATCGGCTACAGAATTACTGCCGTGAATTGTATAAGAATAATGAGTAATGAGATGATAAGATTATACAATCTAGATCTGAGAATTGTACAAGCCATCTGGAAAAATGAAGGGGGGGCAAGACAAATATCAGGCAAATAATATTTCAAAAGATTGGCTTTTATTAATCTTTCTGAAGAGTAAAACACAAACTTCTGAAAAAGATGTACTTTTTTGTGAGTGTACTATTTGGACAACGAGAGCCATGAAGCATCATGTTTGCGCTGCCTAACAGGCGGGCTGTGCTTTCTGAGTGTGGGCAGATGTGAATGCTGCTTACGCTGTTTGGAATATTTTTTGCATCACATTGAAATCCATTAAAACAGTGGAATATTCCAGAATTATTCATCTGCAATGTCACAGAAATCATCCACATGAACCCACATGCTTACAATGAAGAAAATGACAGTATTTAGCAGATGGAGGTAACTGGTATCATCCAGCAGTTTATTTTACCAAAATTATGTTTTGCCTGAGATGTAGCACTTGTCAGCTGTAATAAACTATTCTTGAATTTAAGATGAAAGTGTTGTTTGGGGTTTTTTTTGGTTTTGTTTTATCCCCCCCCCCCAGTTTCATATATATTCGCTGACAGTGTTTATATGTTATTTTACGGTAGATTAAAAAAGCCTGATTTTCTTTTTGTCTATAATACTCTAATACAATGTACTTGGTAAGAACAAATTTGATTTTGATCCTATGAGGTAGTATGAAGGTTGAGAACCTGAAATTGTGGTGAGAGCAGATGAGGATGTACAAAGAGATGCCCCGAACAAGTTTGCTATCCGTACAATCAATATAAATCATCATTTTCTCTGCAGACCCACCATTCTGCAACTACAATTTTTCTTCTGTTTTTAAACATACACAATTTCAACATGCTTCTTGTGAAAAGTCTTTTAAATCCTACATATTCTCTATGTAGCACAGGTAAATCTATTCTAATTTTAATTTTTTTTTTTCCTAAAATTAACAAAATAAACCCATCAGAATGGTTTTGTCAGCACAGGAACATGACTCTTCAAAATGTTAACCTAGCAAATTATTTCGTTCAACTTTTCTGTAACTATCTAAGCATTTTTTAAATGCTATTTCTTGATTCAGCAACTGATTCAGCTGTTCATTCCCAATTGTGATTGACACTATTGATTGGCTTCTTGAGGGTTTGGTTCAAAGCCTCTTAAGGCAGTAGGTCATCAATAATTTAGTCTGTATACTTTGGATCAGGCCTGACGGGTAATCAGAATAACTGATGTTTTCTTCTAGGCTGCTCTTCACTGCCACTGGTTTCATAACAGATTGAAAACAGCACTAGCTGGGCTTGAACTGTAAACTCTTAGTTCTTATAATTAAAACATAAGAAATATATAATGAAAACATGACAGAAGTTATTCATGATAATTCCTACTTAAATAAAAATAACAGAAAATAATCTAATATCATCCCCCCTTGAGGGGAAAATTATTTTGGGCTATAGTGATTTTATAAAATCACTATTTTATAAAAATAAGACTAATACTAGAAACTATGGAGATCACATGAAACAATTTTTGTAAACCAAAATGTAATTGTGGTTTGAATGAAATAATTTGAATCTCTCTTAAAGGAAGCATATTTCAACTTGAAGCTCCAATTTAGCATGATCTGTAACAAAAATCCCATTAAAATTGAATTTACATTTATGTGTTTACTTGAAAATTTAACAAGTAGGTTTATTAGGCAACCAGGATCTAGCTTTCCAGTGCCAAAATAATGTGTTAAGTAATTTTTGCTCATTAAATTACTTTTGTGGTGGAGATTCATTAATATTCATTTAAAATCTAACAAAGGTCAGCCAAAAGGTAATTGTGTGAGGACTGAATACCTTTCCTTGGATCTTTCTATACATTTTAAACCAAGTTTTTTTTCTTCCATAAAACTAATTTGAAGGACAACTTCCTGGCACTGTCAGGTCTCTCTTACTTCGAGACAACCTTTCAGATGTTGTATCTGCTGCAGACACACAGACACAGGCAGACACACAGACACACACATACACATTCTCACAACAGTGTTGTGAATTTACACTGATGGGGGGATCTGCACGGAAGAGCACCACACGTTTAGTATGAGACACGCAGTTTGAGACAGAGAGGGGTCTCATTGTATTAGACAGAAACTCCAGGCGAGCTAGGTATTTTCCAAGTGCCAAATTGATGTTTGGCCAGGACACTGCAGCAAGCCCCTTATGTATAAAGAAGAAGTACTTGAGCATTAAGGAATTAATGAATGAATGTTAAAGAATAGAAGTGTGCTGACCTGACATTTCAGCCAAAAAGCAAAATCTCTGAACACACAGGGAAAGTCAGCATTGCATAACACAAATGGCCTCAAATCAGGCTGAAAATAATAATAATAAATTGTTATTTATTATAAACAGCTAGCTGGTTTTAAGCTTGCCTTGAAAGTTCAAGCTTAACCCTGAGGGAAAATTGCAGACTGAATTTATGCTGCTAACTCAAGATGGTGTGTCATCACTATTGCAAACCAAAAGCAATGGATAATATTTTACTTTTTGATGACATTTTGTCTTAGGTATAGTGTATGATCTGGTTTGGCACCATGGCAATGTCTGGGCAGCAAGAGAGACCCCAGCTTTACTTTTCTGTGGCTCTTGCCCTCAGGAGTTGCTCCCTAGAGAGAGGTGAGATTGCTCTTTCCTGGGGAGATACTGAGCGTTCATGGAAGGCAGAAACTTCTGGAGCTGAGGGAGGAAGAGTCAGAGACCACACCAGAAGCAATTCTGCCACAGGAGGAGAACCTGGGAGTTTCCTTAGAGGAGCAGGCACATGATCAGGCTTCAAGGTGACAGGAAGGAGACTTTCATAGGACCTCGCAGAGCTTTTTCATGCCAAATACACTGCAATCAAGGATAGGAAAACAAAAAGAACAGGAGAAAACGTTGCTTTTATTTTAACCAGTCTCACTGAGCAGAGCTGTGTCCTGCACCAAAAAGTGATTTTGTGTTAGTTTTCATTCAGAGCAAACAGCATCTGAGGTTCAGAGCTTCCTGGTATCTTTGGTGATCACCTTAAGGAAAACATGAGGTGATTCTGTAAGTCTGGATGATCCAAAGCTCACAAATCAGCTTATTCAGACTTACCCTTTTTCTGTTAGTGTTGTGAAAATGATAACCAAACTAGTCAACTGCCCTAAGCTGCACAACTGAACTTGCTTAAATCCTCAAATCTCGCTATGCCACAGTGACCCTGCATGCTGATTAATCCATTCTCTCTGTAAATGACAATGGAAGAAATTTAAGGCAGATGATAGGCAAAAGTTTTTACAACTTAGCAGTTACAGAGAACCATCATGTTCTTTTGTCAAAACCGTTTTTTGGGGTTTTTTTGCTTTTTTTGGGAGGGGGCAGGGCTTGCAAAGGCCCTGGTCCAATGTTAAGACTCTTCCCAAAAGAGAGTTATTTAATCTGTCTTTCAAAGAAATTATATTTCTAATTTCCTATCAAACGTTAAATCAGAACAGACCCAAACCAGTTACTATGCTGAGCAAAATCACCTAGAACTGCTGTCAACAGAAAAAGCTGACAACAAGGGTACCTCTTAGGTCTTGTCCTCTTTTTTGGTCTCAGATATCTCACACAGGTTTACAGAGCACCTTTTTCCTTTTTTCTCCACAGCCTGGGAAGAGGCGCTCACAAGCCCTTTCAGGAAGCGTCTATGTACAAGGCGGCAGTCAGCAGGGCCAAAGGAGGAAAGGTACAACCTGTGACTACTGAGGTGATGTGTTGACAGGGTCTCAGAGATCAGCTGTTTACTTTCCTCCTACCTCAACTCATGTACATCTGACTGTAGTGACAAACACCTTTGCCTGTATACACTTAATAAATACAGAACTGAGATAATTAGAACATTCAATTTGCTGCTTTACTTTAGATTTAAATTAACTTTTCCTTTCTTTCTTGAAGGTACTTTAATAGTGCAGGTTTCCCAGGCTTGAGGAGGCTGTTTTTGCATGTAGAGAGACAGGTCCCTCACAGACCTCACAGCTCACTGGGACAAAAAGGAAGGTTTTAGAGGGATTTTTTATTTTTTAATGATTTGAGCAGTGGGCACTCAGCTGAAAGGGACCTATCTGTGGTTTGGTTCTTGTTCGTGTTCCTAGAATTATTTTTACGTTTAATAAGAAAATGCACAAGTAGTTTTCTGGAAGTGGGCCAGGACACAACTTTCTGCTCCAAAGTGAATCACCTAATCATAATTTTACTTCGTGTTATTGACACTGTGGTCTAAAGAAATTTGAGCTAGTTTCTTGTGGTGAGTAGGATATCATTCCTCTATCCTCGTTCTACCTTCAAGAATAGCTACCTATTGTGGTTAGGAGATGGAGATTTGACCTTGTAAAGCTGAAAAGAGAATCCATCCCACTTTAATCAGAGATGGGAGGGTAAAAGGTGGATAGTGCTGTCGCAAATGTGTCCTGCAGGGTGTCTGCTTCTGTCAACATCTGGTATGGTCTGAGAAATTTTGCAAGTGAAATCCCAGGGGCATCTCAGGGAGACGTTTGTTCATTTTGGGATCTTGGGCCTGAGCTGATAACCACTTACTCAGAGTAGGGTGGCTTGACATGCACAGAGGTACACAGCTAAACAGCTAGGGCGATTAAGTTTAGCCAGTTGCATAAAGCGGACTTTGAAACTTGTGTTCTGCCCCATGTATCTGACATGAGTCAGGTGCTACTCACATTGAGTGTAGCAGAGATTTTTGTGGTCACTGAAGAGTTACATATATCTGAAAAAAAAATGCATTATGCATGGTCTGCTGGGAAAGGAAATTAAAATGTATGTGTCTGCTCTTATGGAAAGAATTATAAAATTAGGCTGATGGGTCTGATTCAGTCTCACATATGGAGAGAGAGCACATTTCCCACATTGGTCATTTCTTCAAGGATAAACAGCATCTAAAATGAAGACTGAATAAATGAGATTGTTCTTTTCAAGTTTAATTCAAGGCAAAGCACAGTGTCCAGCACAGGTATACATAATGCCTCTACCTTGTAAATTAATTTCACCAGGCATTTAAAATATTCTTTGCTATAGCTGCTACCAATGGTTTCCGTAATAGAAGACATGAGCAGTTTCAGCAGACCCCCAAGAAGACTGCAAAACTAAATTGATCACTCCAGGAGGCTGAAGGTGTTAACATTTTAAACAAAAAACCTTATTGAAATGCAGACTCTTTCATCACTAGGCATGGCTTATCATATTAAGAAACTGTTTCATGTGCAACTAATAAGGAAGATAAAAGTAAGACAATTACAATAAATAACATAAAGAAGAAAAGTGTGTTTTCTGGTATTACTGCTCATATAAAAGTTGTTCTTCCTGTGTTTATGAACGTAGAAATATTATGCCAAATATTTTACAGGGTGTGGATCACACTTCTGTAATTTATACTGGGAACTAAAGCAAACCAATCCACCAGCATCAGTTAAAATCAATACTATCTACAGCAGCTGTCTGCAATGCAGAGGATACAGGGGCATGCACTTAAAGACAATGAGAATGTGAAGAAGCTGGCAATAAAGAAAATTATACACAGATGCCTGAATGCAGATTTTTTAAAAAATAAAAAAAAAGCCAAACCAAAACCATGCAGGCCAATGCTGTCCTCAGACAGTAAGCATTTTTTAACATGTAGCAGATAGCAGTGACCTAAATGTCATTCCAGGAACAAAAGTGACATAAGAATGAGCTGCTATTAGACAGGGTTTGGACAGTAGCAAGTACTTCTACATGAAGTCATCAAGTTATCTTGTTTCTCCTCCAGTTAATGTATTAATGGGCCATTTAAAATGAAGATCCCACTTTACCAGTCGTAATAGAGTTTTATTTTATCTATTTCACATTCTTGCCAGGAAGAATTAAAAATGAAACACGTACTAAACTCACATTTGTCTCAGTGCTCATTGCTGCAGTGAGGAATACCTTCCCCTGTGAACTGAAATCCAACGATTTAGCATCATATATCATGTTGATATAAGACAGACTCTTTTGCCTAGAGGACACTTTAATGATACCCTCTCTGTAGTTAAATTTGCAAATGATTTCCATTTGAGCCTGGGTTTTAATATTACCATTTTAATGGCCAAAATTAAATTGATCTTGCTGATATGTTTGTTTGTGCTAGAAAATTAAAAGCTTGGTGAAAGTTGATAAGCAAATTGCATTAGTAAGATATGACAGTTTCAATAAACTTCAGTAAACTTCTGACTTCCTTTTTTAATGAACTTTATGTTTCAAAAGCTTCTGGGCTACAGTGACACCAAACATAGTTAATTTTTATTGATCTCAGAATTCAAAGTGGAACCTCTGCATACTTTAAAATTGTAAAGTGGTTAGTATTTAAATCATCCTAAATGCATTTGGAGAATATAAGTTATTTTCATGATGTATCAAATTTAAGTTTCACTTTTTTATGGAATTTTCAGGCTTATTGTAACATATTATTCCTGACATGAAAGAAGAGAGGCTGAACTAACATACTTGTTATATAGTCCCAGCACTTATTAATGCTGTTATTAAGTATCCATGTCACATCTAGGAATCCACAAGTATTAAATTCCCAGAAGCTCTGTCACAGACATGGAGTCATGGTCCAAGGAAGGTTCCAGGCAACACCATAGTAAGGAAAATCAGATGTAGTCTGTACTGGAGTGGTAGGGTTGTCTGCAGGTGGTAGAACTTGGATAAAACAATCTTACTCATTATGCTTCAGATGATGTCACTCCTGACAAGCCTGAAAGGAAAAGCAGTTAAAAATCAGGCTGGTGGTGGACCACTACCTTGCTCTACCACTCCTGACTTACTTAAGAGCTATGAGTGATAGCTCCCACCTCTTCCCAGCAAAGTTTTTATATTCTTTGTATTTTTGATACTTCCATTGATAACTCGTGGGCTGCAGACCTCCAGATGAAGCTGGGAGCTACCAAGATTCAGAATGATTCTTCAGATCTCTAACCTGATTTCTGGTGTGATTAAGGCATATATTTTTTCATTATCTCAAAACTAGTCAGAAACTTCACCCATCAGGTCTTCACATGTGTCAAAGCATCTGAGCCACAGATTCCTTCTTACTGTATGCTTTCACTGCAGATTTGCTGGGATGTCTCATACTTCATGTAGGTTGTAAGATCACACATGAATTAGACTGACTTCCTTCTCTTAATCTCCATACAGATTTTAATTATTCCCCAAAATAGTAAGAGACAAAGACCAATGTGCAGTAGCAGAACTTTGTAGAAGAAAGTTTAACTGAATATTTCTAATCTTTCCAGGAGTCAGGATACTTAGATGGAATTTGATTCTGACTTCAAATCCAAGCCAAGAACAAATGCAAATGCATTTATGGAAATACAGGGCAATTCAGACCTATCTATTTGATGAGAGTAGACAAGCATACAGAAATCCTTCTGCCCATATGTTAATTGAAAATGGAAAGTCAAAAAGGAAACTACTCTCATTTTACTACGTGTTTTTTCTGCAAATTCAGAGATTCAGTAAGTCTATCTTGTAAAACCGCAGATTGAATTTCTAATTAATATTCTGATTGAGGTAAGCATTTTGGAGCTCTGGCTTTCAGCTACATGTATGGAAAGTGCTACAATGTACCAAAGCAATAGTAGTGTAGTGATGTGACAATGCTGAAGATCACAAATTATTTGGTGTCCTGTATAAATATAGCAACATATTTCAGAAACACATTATATTATTTACTGTTAGATTTGAAATGCCTGGCACTAGACTTCAAGACTGCTGCATGTAATACCACAGCAGACATCTCCAGTTTGGCTATGCTTAAGAAGTGATCCAGAAGACCCTTTTAAAAGATACTTTAAGCCCATTTTAAATCGATAGACCAAATGACTGCTAGGATCACTACTTTTCTGGTGCCAGAAAGATAAGTGGAATGACATTACTCCTTTTTTGTACTGGTCTGAAAGCTGAATCAGGGCAAGAGTGTCTCATTTTCCTCAGCTGACTACAGGAAAACTTGTTAATTTAGTTAATAAAACTGAAATACCTTTGTAAATGCAAAATAATAATAGTAAAAAAAATGTATAAACAATGACTGCTGCTCCTTTACTTTTGTTTGGAATATTTCTCCAGGTAAATCTGAAAAAACTGCTCTGAGGGAGATAGGTAGGTGCAACTTTCACTTAGTGGCAGGCTGCTGGATCTGGGAGGCAGTTATTAGACCCCAGTTGCCAGGCTGTAGATGCAGTATTTTTATTCAGTTCTCCATAGAGCTACACATTTCACTGCCTGATAAAAAAAGAAGCTGTTAGCACAAGTCAAATTCCAACAAGGTGTAAGTCACCAGAGAAACATTTACGCAGTTATAGGTGGGAACTCATTAGATGCATAAATTGGACAGAAGAAGGAGGCATGTAGCAGGACTCAAAACCACTGCCACATCTAGGATTTAACTGACTTGGTCCTTCTGCAAAGGTAAAGTTTAAAAAAAAATATTTCAATGGATGCTACTCATAGCCTTTGAGCCTTTGCTACTCATATCCTTTCTTTAGGATAAGGGAGCAACACCAAGCCCACACATCCTCTGGAAGTGTGTATTGCCTTTCTTCTGTGTCTTCACTCTACAAGCATGAAGAGCAGAAAACAAAGTCCAACAATTAAAGAAGTGTATCTTCTCTCTGTTAGCTTGAGTGTCCTCCCTATAGGGTGTACAAAGGACAGTGTTGCAAGTTTCTGTCTTTGTGGGAGGATGGTGTTGCAGTTCGTCAGGAAGAGTGGACATGCAAATGTACTAAAGCCAGAAGTGTAACTTACATTAGTATAGGTAATCTTTCATAGAATCACAGACAGTTTGGGTTGAAAAGGACCTTTAAAGATCATCTAGTCCAATGCCCCTAGAGTTCTAGTCTTCTGATAATTTTCATGGGCCTCCTCTGGACCTGGTCAACAGGGATTATCTTTCAGTTGAGCCTCTTCTTGCTGAAGCATAGTACTTTATAGAAAATAACATAGTAGTTTCCCATCACTGAGAAAATTAATCTTCCTTCTCATACAGGAAGTTACTAACAAGATTAATTAACTTGTGAAGAGAGAATAAGCTGCTGGTCGCTGTGACAGCAAGAAAAGACCTCAAATTCCTCCCCCTCTCTACCCCCCATCTTTATTATACATGGCTTATATAGTGATATTTTTTAAAATCTCATAGTGATATGTATCACAGATAAATTCAAGTTTTTAGCTGACCCAGTCAACTTCCTGAAAGTAGTTAGGATTATTAAACTTCATTTGATGATGACTGGAAATAATTTGTTGCCACCAGGGACCTCCTTAGGTGTTGGCATAGTAAATATCAAGGTATGCATTCATTCTGACATTAAATTAAAGTTGGCTCAGAAGGATTAATTGCTCTCAGGTGTGCTCAGTTCTTCCACATCAGGGAAGCTTTAGTTCTAAGATGCAACTTCATCCATTAAACTCTCTGGTCTGAATTCAATCATGTCATCACCCTCCACTGGATTTTGTAAGTACCTATACAAAAGACAGTGGTGTTTGGGACAGAACCAACACAGAGTTTTGTTGCCTTAAGACAATTCATCTTTCTATTGACATATGTATAAACTACATATGTCATAGAATCATAGAATGGCTTGGGTTGGAAAGGACCTTAAGATCATCTAGTTCCAATCCCCCTGCCATGAGCAGGGACACCTCAAAATAAAACATGTCTCCCAAGGCTCTGTCCAGCCTGGCCTTGAACACCACCAGGGATGGAGCATTCACAACTTCCTTGGGCAACCTATTCCAGTGCCTCACCACCCTCACTGTAAAGAACTTCTTCCTTATATCTAATCTATTGTCACATATACAATACATGCTGTCATGGTTTAAGCCCAGCCAGTAACTCAGAAGGACACAGCCGCTCGCTCACTCCTCCCCCTTTTTCCTCCCCCTACTCCCAGAGGGATGGGGAGGAGAATCGAAGGAATGTAACTCCCACGGGTTGAGATAGGAGCAGCCCAGTAACTAAGGTATAATACAAACCACTGCTGCTACCAATAATAATGATAAGGGAAACAACAAGGGGAGAGGACACAACTGCTCACCACCCGCCGACCGATACCCAGCCTGACCTGAGCAGTGATCTGGGCCTTCCAGGTGACTCCCCCCAGTTTCTATGCTCTGGTATGGAATACCCCTTTGGCCAGTTTGGGTCAGGTGTCCTGTCTCTGCTTCCTCCTGGCTTCCCCTCCTCCCTGGCAAAGCATGAGACTGAGAAAGCCCTTGGTCAAAGTAAACATTACTGAGCAACAACTAAAAACATCGGTGTTATCAGCGTTGTTCCCAGACTGAAAGTCAAAAACACAGCACTGCACCAGCTACTAAGAAGGATTAAAATGACTCCTATAGCTGAACCCAGGACACATATATACAATATATACATATATATTGAGCACACAGCACAACCTTCTAGCTGCTATCCATCAGCCAACAGTCCCAAGGGACACACTGTACATTTCCCTGGATTCAAGTAGGATGATGTAACTTGCCATGCCCTTGCACAAACTGCATCATAAGCTTGCAAAATGGTGTCCCTTTATAGGCAGGGGGTTGAAACCATAACTAGATACAGCTGGAATCAATGCTGAACTTCTACTTTATTTCACTATGGCGTCAAATAGCTGGTTTCTACTAAACTGTTTAACTTGCACTAGAGCGGAAGGGAAAAAGTGTTCACGTGGCCACACACCACTATCAGCTAGACAATGGCAACAAAGGTGAGCCCCCTTGCCTCTCACCTGCTAGCTGGGTTTCCCCTTTTTCTCTCTTCTGCAGCTGAAATCTGTTTGACTTTCCACCACTAGAACAAGACATGTTTGCAGAACAAGCTCTGTTGGGAAGGACAACTATTGGTGCTGCTTCTCTGTGATTTTAAATTAAACTAATTGCATTTTAATGGAGCAGAGAAAAAAAAAAAAGTCATCTCAGCTGGGAAATTAGGACCTCACTTGAGAAATATATGTGAATTTAGGCTCAGAGCCAAACTGCATTCTGTGTTATGAGTGAGTGCTATGATATTGCTGCTTACATGCACTCTTTTGGGTCCATGGTCTTCTGCACAGCATCACGTTCTTGACTTCAGCAATGAGCAGATCCTGAGCTGTGTGAGGGTTGTATTTCTAGGATGAGGTGGCAACTGAGCTTTTTTTTTTTTTTACATAAATGCTCCAAACCCAATGATGTTATAAAAAAAAGACAGATTCCATCTTTTTCTTTTTTGTTTTGTTTGTTTAAGTGGCTATACGTACATTTTTTTGAGACCCTAAGTGTTGAGCATATGCTCTAAACAAGACATAATCCTGTCTGCTGCAGTACAGCGGTGCAAAGAAACATCAATTCTGAATCAGCCCTGAGGGAGAAACAGGACTTGCTCAGAGTACTGTGGTTTGGGATATCTGCAGAACTGTAAATAACTCTAACAGAAAAGGGAGATGTCTAGTATGTTTTGTCTCTGTGTTTGGGATAGGCAGCAGCTGACAAAGCCTGATAAAACATTTAAATTAAATACAATTTATTTTGAATGCAAAATATGTTAGAAATTTTACTCCCCCATTGAACTGTCTAGGCTCAAAACCTATTTCTGTCTCTGGAATTATCAGTCCAATAGTGAAATAATATAGCTCTGTTATTTTTATAAATAGTTCAGTGAATGTTATGTCCTTGCAGGTTATTTGTCACAACAATTAGCTGTTACTTCATGCTATGTTTTTGTCTTTTAAATTGTGCCTCTTGCTTAGTTAGTCAGCAGAGTTTCTATTGAGGTAAGGACTGACTCAGAGGGTTTGCTCATCCTGTTCAGAAACAGTGAGGCTATTCAAGAATTGATATGTATGGACTCCAGTCTTCCATTTATTTATTTCACCAACAAACTTTCCAATTAGGATATCAAACAGTCTTGTAAATCCAGATTCACCCTACCTTGTTTAGACACTATTCAAGAATGGGTCTCCAGAGGACAACTCAAACTGTAGTAAAGTAGTAGAGTTGATTTGTTTCCAGTGATGTCCATCTTCCCCTGTTGATTTGAGGAGACACCTAAGACAATCAAAAGCCTAACTAAAACACTTCAAGTACCTACAGCCAGCTGAGATAAATATAGCTTCTAACTCATACACGTTATGAATTGTTTGGATTTCTTAGGCAATGGCAGTGTGTTACAAAACACGATGGGCACACATACAGATTCGTTACCTGTATCAAATAATAGGCGAACTCTCAGGGAGAAGATTTATTTGGTTTATTTGAAAACTTTGTAAGTGATGAGGTGATATTCATATGAATTAGGGTTTGGCAAGCTTTGCCATAGATGAAATTTGATTGCTAGGGTTTAATGGAGAGCTTGTCTCACCACCATTGGTCATCATTCCCAGGAAGAGAGCACAGCATGGGAAAAGTCAGGGACAGAAGAGGCAACAAGAAAATAAAAACTGTAGGTGTACTGCCATTAGCTAGAGAGCAAAATGGGTCAGAGAGAAAAAAGCAAGGGAATTTCTGTAAGAAAAGGCAGCAGATACAGTGCTAAATAAAGTTGTTAGAGACAAGTATTATAGCAAATAGGTCAAAGGATTATTTTTAAGGATTATTATGGGAAATGACTGAATGCTGAAATGGAAAGTGATTCACTCTCTAATCATGAAATTTGTGTTTTTGCATTATGTACTTTCACTAAGTTGCAACAATTAAGCTTTCTCATTTTGCATGATCCCCTTATTATCCATACATAAACTTTTATCATTAATTTGGTACCAAACATGGATATTAAAGGAATTACTTCAAAAGGAGATTCTTGAATAGATTATTAATAATTTTTCTATTTGAGGAATTAGAAAGTTAGTTCTGAATGCTCTGGTTTCAGACACATAAACCTTATTTTATTTCTAATATTCTGGAAGTGTAATTTAGAACTGAAATGGAAAACCATCCAAATGATCACCAAAGTAAAGGTAACATGGCAATCTTCTCTTCCTAGGAAAACTCTAATGCCTAAGGTGACAAAAAGAAGTTGAATTTCCAGTTAGCAAATGTACAGGACAGCATTTCCTGGCTGGACAGTGTTCAAAATTAAATTTCTTTAGAAGGTCATCAGAAGTAAGTGGGGGTATCATTATAAACGTCTTTCCAAAGAAGAAGCCTGCCCTTTTTCTTTGTCCTTGGAGGGGAAAGAAAGTGGCAAGTCCACCTTTTTGTGTTTGTGGATAAAAGAAGTTCAAATGTTTGAAGCAAAGGAAAATTCCTAAGCATGCACTGCTGTATTTTTCAAAGGATGTTAGCTGTGATTTATGCTGCTATCCTTCATTTTCTTAGTCTGTGCTCTTCAGACTGCTGGAAAATTGCAAAGGGATGAATGAACATTACTTTGACAAAAAAGTGAAAAGCATATATATCATAACCTGGGGTTTTGATCAGATAATTTGTGAAGAGGGTGCAAAATAGCAAATGTTCTAGCTAGATAGATTTTTTCCTCTTTTGAAGCTAAAACCAACATGTTTCTATGTAATTACATGTAAACAGCAAAAATTATAGAATCATAGAATAGTTAGGGTTGGAAAGGACCTTAAGATCATCTAGTTCCAACCTCCCTGCCATGAGCAGGGACAGCACACACTAAACTATATGGCCCAAGGCTCTGTCCAGCCTGGCCTTAAACACTGCCAGGGTTGGAACATTCACAAGTTCCTTGGGCAACCTTTTCCAGTGCCTCACCACCCTCACTGTGAAGAACTTCTTCCTTATATCTAACCTAAATTTCCCCTGTTTAATTTTAAAGCCATTACCCCTTGAAAAATACCTATTCATTTGAAAGAAAGGATGCATCATGCTAATGTACAGTCTAATGTAATCAAGTGGGCATTGAATGAGGTCCTTAAGGGACAGATGCATAAAATCAGTACTTCTGCTGAACTTCTGTTTCCAAGAACTTCTCTGACATCCATTTCCATCCAATAAAGGAATCCTAAGGACATGTCAAGTGCCAGTGAGTCAGGTGAAAGTTGTAACAAGGTTAATGTGTGAGTAGGTGGCAGGAGTCTTCCTGCTATTTCCTCTTCTGATTTCTGTTCAAATTGGTTTCTGTTCTGTTTCCTTTTCAGGGTTTTGGAGAAGAATTGTTGTAAAGAGAAGTACTATTGACTGTCAAAGAGCACTGTCATAGTTTAAGTCCAGCTGGTAACTCAGTACGCAGCTGCTTGCTCACTGCCCTCCACACTCACCAGGGGGATGGGAAAGAGAACTGGAAAAAAATAAAAACCTGTGGGTTGAGATAAGAACAGTTTAATAATTGAAATAAAAGTAAGATATAGTAAAACAACAACAATAATAGTAATAATAGGAAATGAATAGAGAGGAAAGAATAAATCCCACCCCAAGGAAAGAAATTCAAATGATGCAAAATACAATTGCTCACCACCCACCGACCGATACCCAGCCCGACCTCAGCAGCGATTGATCCATTCAGCATAACTCCCCCCAGTTTCTATACTGGGCATGACGTGCTGTGGTATGGAATACCCCTTTGGCCAGTTTGGGTCAGGTTTCCTGTCTCTGCTTCCTCCAAGCTTCTTGTGCCTCTTCTCACTTGCAGAGCATGAGACTGAAAAGTCCTTGATCAGGGTAAGCACTACTTAGGAACAACTGAAACACTGGTGTGTTATCAGCATTGTTCCCAAACTAAAGCCAAAACACAGCACTGCACCAGCTACTAGGAAGAAAGTCAATTCTAACCCAGCTGAAACCAGGGCAAGCATCCATTGGCATGGAACAGTCATCCACTGGGATTTTATTTTCACCATCAACAGTGATCATGAGAATGATTGGGACCCAGAAGTTGCATCTATGCGAACAAATCAAACAATGCCCTGGATCTGGGTATTAGTGTTGGGAAACTATTGTCTGTATGGCCTAATAACCATTGCATGGTAATCATTCATCCAATTAAGTAAATAAAATGGGCAGAAAAGATATATACTGATGCTTTTAGGATGAAAACTAAGCCCCAAATAAACACATATTGTTTCATTTGATTTAGCTATACGTTTAATTTGTTTAGTGAGGCAGCACTGTTGCACATAAAGTTGGTCAAATAATTATCCAGTTGCCTATCTAGTGTAATCATTTAAATTTTAGAAACCTTAAAATGGAAAATTAAAATTCTTGATTGAAGTTCTTCTGCAAGTATTTTTAATAATGTCATGGGTACTGGAATTCTGAAACAACAGTCCTAATGCAAGTAGCTTCCATGTTGTCCTGGTGGAAATCTTTGCTGCAAAGATATAGGAAATATCTGCTCAGTATTTGTTTTTCTCAAACACAAAGTATACAGAGTTCTCCATTTTACTCAGAATATATGCAAAATGTAGACTCCAAGTCTAAAGCTTTTCTTCCCATGGTACATTTTAAACCTTCATGAAAAAGGGAAAGATCTCTAGAGTCAGCAAGAGCAGTAAGTTCCCAATTAACTTACTATCCTCCATGGACAATAAACGTAGTATACGGGAAGAGGGAATGAGAAACTTATCTTCCCCTGATATATATGTTCCCCATAATGATATGTGTGTTTTCACAGAACCATTAATTTCCTCTTAAAATCTTTTCATGTTGCTTATTGGTCTCAGTGGAAAATAGTCTTGTAAAATCTCAACATTTCATAAAAATAGTCCTGTTTTGAACTGTGATTAATTCAAGGTTGTTTTCATTTTTGGGTATGAGGAAAAAAGACAGAGTGTGCCAAAAATCCTCTTTCACATTGATGTAACATCAGATGACTTAAAGGAAATCTAGGTGAATCTTCTCACATCTAAAAAAGTGTTCCAAAAATCAAAATATAAGTGATGGATAGTTTGTTGGTTTTTTTTTGTGAGCTGTGCAATTCAATTTTTTATTCCTGAAAACTGTCCCAAGGAAAGAATTGGGAAAAACCACACTCTGGCAAAAAGTCTGAGTTCCAAAAAGCCAGTATTTTCTGCAAAAAAACCCAACCAAACCTTTAAAAACACTTTTCTGATTCACCATATCTTAAAATGCAAGAATAACATGAGCCCATGTAATCAAAACTCTAAAAACTCTTTTGTGATTCAGTATCTTAAAATGCAAGAATAACATATGAGTCCATGTAATCACATGTGAGCTTTTGGTGAGATCAGTTAAATTAGAGCAGGCTTAAATTTGATCATTTATATCTGCTGAAATTTAATATTTCACACAAAAATAAAATTTTACATGTGATATTTAAAACGTGTTTTATAACAATGGAAGGAACTGTCTTAGTGTATGAGGAATGATTCACTCAAACAGTTTATAGGAATTAATAAGCCTGACTTTAGGCAAGCTCCACTCCAATCCAGAAATCACTTTCTAAACTCCAGGGAATTAACACTAGCGCATAATCAGTGAAATTGGAAATGAAAACCTTGGTGTTCCTCTAAAAAGAGAAAATAGAAGGGAAGAGTAGGAGACCTGCATGGGTAGACATGATTATTCCATATTTTGCAGAAGTAAATGAAAAGCTGGAAACACAGCCCCTGTCCGTAGGAATTTACAGTCTGGTAGAAGGGAATTGTGGCAAGACTGATTCAGATAAGTAGATGATGCTGATACATTCTGGTTATCTTTATACTGGGATACAGTTTTGTCAAGGTCTATGTAAATATTAACTACTTCCTAATTATCATGTATGCCTTTTTTGAGGCTGAGGTAGAAGATAAAGTGAGATAAAAAAGTGTATTTTAATAATCAGTAATGTTTTCTTCCTGAAAGATTGCTAACTTCAGCTCACTATTGCTCACAATTTATAATTCCCTCCTCCAAAATTAACATGAAAAGATGTCAAACCAGTCAGATTTTATAAAGGTTATGTTTTATATGTGTTCCTAACTTCTGTATTATTGTTTGACAGTTTTGGAGTACTTCATCACTCCAGTTTTGCAGGAAGTAGTAGTTTCCTACTTTGGAACATCAGTCCATACTCACCTTCTATTTGCACTTATATTAAACCACAAATCATGCGTTGATCATTTTACATTAAAAAGTAAGGAGTTTATTCCTCATCCATGATGTAAATCTGAAAGAGGACATGCTGGCCCTGTCTCATCAAATACAGTATTTGCAAGAACTTACCCAGCTTAGCATCAGGGAAAGTGCTCAGAATGTCAAAACTCTTCAGCTTATATATTTTCTTGGACCCTTGATTGCTGAAGGGATAATTTTATCATTCAGGAGTTTCATTTCCTTAGTTCGTTAGTCTTTAGGAAGCCTGTAAAAGAGCCACAGCATTGTTCAGTTTGCATCCACGACTGTCTGAGATGTAGGTGCTCAGCATGTATAGCCCTTTGCCTGGTTTTTGCAACCCTCTTTTCTATTTCTTCTCTCTTCCAGCTCCCCATTCCCATTTCCACTGTCCTGTAGCACAGCAAAAAGGGTGAAGCAGGTTAACCTGCCAGCTTTAACTCTGGTTGTGACTATTTCTTGGAAATTGATTTGCCCTCTCTGTGTTAAAAGGATATGAACCTCTCAGCTTATTCTGATCCATTTTTTCCCCCCAACTGGAATTACAAATATACAAATATATTACCAAGCAAGACTGGCATAGAAAGGCAAGAGACACTATGGTATTTCTTTTTTTTTTTTTTTTTTTTTTAACATGTATTTAAAATTGTCGTAATTTATCCATGAGTTTTTGCAAACTTTTTATTCAAGTAGATCATATCAAGAAGCTCTTTACCTAATGCCTATATTTTTTCAAACTTTTAGAGAAAGGAACTGGAGAAGTTTTGTACCCAGCTACCAAATTTTCTGTCTATAATTTGCCATTTCAGATATGCAATCAACAGCAGGATTTTTATCTCTACCAAGATTATGCTCCGATTCCAATAATTGAAATTCCAGTAATTTTTGTTTCTAGTAAAAGAGGATGCAAAAAACCCCAAGTTTACTGCAAAAACTTGTTAGGCTTCTAGATTGTTTTCTGACATTATAAACAGAAGTGAATGCCTCAGGAATCTCACTGTAGCTGTTGAGCTTTCAGTTGCTTATCAGCTCCCCGGGAAAATCAGTAATTCAGAGCAAACTTCACAGAGAATTAACAGAGACTCTAGCAGTTATTGTGAGGCAGCTGCCAGTTATCCACTGTAAATATGATGCATTTAAATGAAAATATTATTGATAAGCAATTAATGTACATAACTGGCAGCCAGTTTCTTAGATTTAAATAATTCAATGTTTTAATACTTAAAAGCAAGATCTGTGTTTGTGAAAGCTCTGACATTGACAGACAGTAGAAAATCAAATCATATCCTCTGTCTATCCACTGAACACACACTGCATGCCTGGTATAGCGCCACTCTCCCATGCATCAACTGTCAATGTGCCTCACTCCTTTCTTGCTATACCTATTGAAACACACATCCTTTTGCTTATAATTGCGGGTGAAAGAGCTGAAGAGTAATTGCTGTGAGTTCTTGCTATGTGTCTGAGCTGAGTCCAAACACCTGATTAAAATGAAGATAGTCTGAGCCAATATTGAGGAGTAACATCACAGCACGTGTTGGGGTAGGTTAACCACTATACTACAGTCTTTTCACATTACTTGGAAAGCACAAAGATAGCACAAAACATGCTTTGCTTATTCTTCCCTTTGTATGTGTGTAAGCAAAACCTGAAGGATGAGAAATCAGAAATATAAAGGACAAGTGAGAGCCTTACCACCAGATGGACGGCATGAGTATAATGTACGGGCTATAATCTGCCTCTCAGGGTTGAGGATTCATTTAGAAATAAATGAATCACTTTTGCATTTAGCCATTGCATTAAATGGAATAGGAATATGTTGTGGCTACTGGAGGTTAAAGATTTTCCTTTACGTAATCTAACATCAGCATGTGGTTGTGGTTTTTTGTGTTGTTTTTTTGTGTGGGTGGATTTTTTGTTTCTTCCCTAGGTTATAAAACACTAATTGGTAAGTAACAACTGTCAGTGCTCACTAATCCAATGCTCCAGCTCTGTGCTGCAATGTGACATGCCAAAGTGACCCAGGCTCCAGCCAGATGTGACCGCCTTTTTGCACTCAATTACCCTCAGAGTTTGTAGCTGTATCCCAAAGTACGTGGCTGAGGATACCTGGACTACCAAATTTTTCCAGTGAGCTTGAAAGTCAGATTTCTTTCCATGGTTTGTTATAGCTAATTGGAAAGGTGTGTACACCTGGGTCTGGCCAGGTTAAGAGGGAAATACAATATCCCTCCAGACATTCTGTTCATACCAGTTCTTGTTCTCTTGCTTTTGCTCTTTCTCCTTCTCCATTTCAATATTAATTTTCAAACATATCTAAGATTAAGCTGCTGAGGTGAGGCAATTCCCATATATACAAGAATGATTTAAGAATCAGTATGAAAAGCGAGCACTGTATTTTATGTTGATAGGCATACGTGCCCCTCAATAAATAAAAAGAAACAAGATAGCAGCTAAAGCTAAGAGTGTATTTCCTGCTTTCAAACTATGAGAAACAAATTCAGTCAAAAGAAATCTAAATACACTTTGAATGATTTTTTTTTAATCAAATTCAGAGGGAAAAGAGATAATCTTGAATATTAAAATCTTTGAATAACAGAGGAATGGATTTTTCTTTTTTCATATAAGGTTCAAAGTAGATGTGAGCATCTCATGAAATTTCAGTCTTGTTCTCAATCTAGCTCTAATCTGACTTTGATTTCACACCATAGATTAATGTAATCCAGAAGCAAAATTTATTTATACTGCCCACCTCTATTACCCGTTAATATATATAAATAAAAATATTTTAACAGGGGAAGCTTCTGGGTTGATGTGCCTGTAATACTGACATTGGTGAACAGGAACTTACCTGTATTTTTATACAAATGAGCAAAAGCCATGTTCATCTCTTTACTCATCTCCTTGAGAAAGAAGGTTAATATTGATCTTTTGAATGAACAAATGAATAAAGGAATCCATCAGTGCAGAAGATGTGACACTTAAGGAAACAGTTTAGTGATCAGCTACTCGGAGGCACCAAAGTAGGCATTTCAGATTCAGTTTTCACAAAAGTATTTCTGAGCCATATACACAAATTTGCAATTATAAAACCAGGAAAAGAATATGCCAATTCAATTATTTTGGTGCTGACCCTTCTTCCAAATAACCCTGAAATAAAATAAACTATAAAAGCATAAATTTACAGAACCACACAAAATGCCACTTGAGATTTTTTTTTTGCATTTTGTTAATTTAATGGCTTAGACTGCTCTGAAATGCAAGGTAAAATAAAATGCTTTAAAACTATTGAGACAGAGTGCCCTTTCTCACTGACTATTTCTACATTAATTTTATTCAAAATTGAAAAATGAAGACTTAGAAATTAATTTTAGCACTTCGTCCGTAAATTCCTCATAGCAAGAAGCCCCTTTATCTTCTGTGTTATCTTTTGTTGTGTCATTAGTGATACTTACATAAGACGATAATAATTGTCAAGAAAATTATTCTGACAGCAGATGTTCCTCAAGATTCATCTCTAAATAACATCATCAAAACATCATAGTACCCAAATGTTTCCTCTGTTTAGCATTTATGACCGATCTCTTTGAATACATATTTTTCATCTTTGGTGCTATTATTTTAATGACAACCCCTAATTAGGGTTGACGTTTCACCAGCCTTATTTCATAATGCAGTTCACTGTGACCTCAGACAAGCTGTTTAAAACTCTTGAGGTTCAATTTTTGTCAAAAATGGTGTGCACATTCTTACTTTTCCAGAACAACTAACATTTGAAGTCTGTCTTCATTTACACTCTTGCTGTCCTGCTGAACCCTGTGTGTTAGGGCAGCATCTAGGATAAATGTCTCCGCCATAAAAATACGTCAGGATCCTTTCAGCAATCCACAAAAAGGAATTTATATCTCCAACAGAAGGACTGTGCTTGACTTCGACAAGCCACCGGCTCATGGTGATATTTACTGAAAGAACACCAGTGATGTGGAGGAGTGCCACTGCTGAGAGAGTGGATTTGGCTCAGGGAAAGCTGGTGTGGGGACCTGTCTTTGACCACTGCTATGGATGCCCAAGAGACATTTCTGGGCTTTGAAAAGGAATGGGTAGCAAGAGAGTTGCCTCTGTTTCAGTCTTACATCCTATGTCCCATATTAAAAAATGTTGGACGCATAGGAAAAAGTCCCATGTGTTTTTAATGTATAAGTTTCTGAAGTAAAGAAACTCCTTCTTGCATGAGGCACATAGCAGACCATGCAGTTAGAGAGGTGGGAATGAGTTCCACTTAACTCTGTCATAATAGGGAGCCAGGTCAACTGGGACACAAATACAAAAGATATTTTCCCCAAACACCCATTTTTTGAGCCATATCATGTCCTCAGAGGGGACGATCATTTCAGAGGGAGGATTCAGGAGTCAGAGACACACTCTGATGCTTATGGAAAAATCCTATCTTTGTAAGTCAAGAAAACAGGTGCAGAATAATGGGATTGCTCAGGCTTGCATGTTGGCAACAGAATTTCTTGATCTGGAATGCTGAAAATTTTGCACTTCAAAAGAAAACATCAAAATAATAAAAATTAATAAATATAACTGCCTGGTTTTTATTATGCATGGCTTTTATTATACAAAATAGTGTAATTCTGAACAGGCTCGATCTTTGCCATTCGTATGGATGGAAGTTAACAAAACCCTAGAGGATTAGATGGAGTGGAAATGCTGACAGTAAATATGCTGTTTACAGTTCTGCTTTTCATTGTTGCACTGAGCTGTAGCAGCTTAAACAGCTTATGGACAAATGTGTGCAAAGGAAATTCAAAGGTTAATTTAAACAGTTTAATGCTCTGAAAAGTGTAGCAACTTATCTACAGTGAAAACATGGTGCCTACAGCATGTTCCTCTGGTCAGGGGTGATGCTTTTTGCTTTCCATCAGTGTGGCATAGTGGATCATTCCACTTGGCAATCCTATGAAAAAGAATTGTACTGAAAATCTGTATTAAAGTCACCATGTTATTGTTTACTTCTCATGGTATTTGACAAGCATTTTTTTTTGTGTGTGTGTGTAAATTTCGATGTTTTTATGTAATGTGCTTTCATAAATTTGATGCCAAATCAAAGGATTAGCTTTAAAAATGTGAATATTGTAACTACTCTTGGCAGTAAAATGTTAATTCCATTGCAGAAAGATATAAAATTGAACATAAAAATAACCAAGTAATGTTCCTTATGAAAAGATTTCACACATATCTGTTTGTAAGCCATAAATCCTCAGCTACAACTGTCTAACAAAAATCCAGCTTTGCATAGTTCTTCTTGAGCACAAATATATTCTATTTTGCCTTCTTCCCCTGTCTGCATTTTTGGTCCTGTCCTCCCCCTGTGATTTCTTTAAGATACTCTTCAGGTTTCTTGTGTTCTCTCCAGCAGTCATACTTGAAAGAACATAGGTTAAGTTCCTTAGTCTTCAGGACATTCTCAGAGAGATTAATGGGAAAGTGTGACATGCCTTTCTGCTAGAAAAAAAGAGTATGGAAAGGATGAGTTTAGGATGGGAGGATTTTGGGAAACATTTTCATCTGATTCTCCTTCCATTCCATGAAACCATCATTCTTTTTACCTCTGTCTTTTCTCCCTGCTTTGGAGGCAGCCACAATGATCATGTGTTGCCTAGAGCATTTGTGTCCATCTGCTGAGCTCCAGAAGCTCTGGTTTGAGTCTAGGTTTTAGCAGCTAGAGCTTGTAGGAAGTCAGTGCTTTATTAAAGCACTGGAAGCAGACTTCTGTCTGCTTCTTTCGTACCTGCAGGGCTTGTGTGCCTGAAAGCTTTTCTGCTTTCTCTGAGCGTACCTATTGGTCTAATAAAAGCTGTTACCTCTGCCTATAGTATTTATTTTACCCTGGAGCATTACAGATAGAGCAACAGAACCTCTGTAACATAGCTATAACATAGCTGTAGCTATCCAGAAAGGCAGATGTACACACTCACCAACATATTATTTCTCTTTTCTTATGCTGCATATTTCTTCAGTATTTTTCTTTCTCAAATATAGTATTCCTTCATGGTTTATTTCATCTTTTAGAATCATTTCAGAAATATGGAATGTAGAAGAATGATGTAATATTCTATTAGTAACAAAGCTTCATTTTTCACATTTTCCTGTATATTTCAGTGTGGCTCTATCACACAAAAGGATGCTGCATAATATAAGTTTAATATAGCACATTTTATGATCCCTACTGCCCAAATGCTGGACTTTTATATAAAAGAAATATGCAAGGAATTATATGTCCTTTTTATCTCTCCACAAAAATAAAATGAGAAAATTGAGAACTAGGAAAGCTAAATAAATCAAGAATATCAACAGCCCTTTTTACACTGATTAACTCTTTAGTCTGATGGAAATTGTAGAATCTTTCAGTCCAAAAGACTGAGTTTCTTTTGAGATTAAACACATAGAGGAACAGATAGTAAACAGCAATTCATCTCCACTGTCTCTATGCCATGTGTGGTTTGTACAGCTCTGTCTCGTAGGTAATCTCTTTTTCAGGTTTGAAGACCCCCAGCCTACTCAGGCATTCCACATACAGAAACTTCCACATCGTTGATCATCCTTTTCTTATTTTTCTAAATATTTTTGAGCTCAAGTGTGCCCTTCCTTAGACAAACAAACCAGAAATGCACACAGTGTTTTTGGATGAGTGAATAATGGATTTGCATAGTGGCGTAGTGGTATTTGTTCTCTTATTTTTTATTATTCAACTAATAACTCTTAACAGTTTGGGAAGGTTTTTTTTGTTTGTTTGGGGTTTTAATTTGACTGTTAATGAGTACCGAGCTGATGTTTTCAAGGAACTATTTATCATGATCCCCAGGTCTCACTCCTGAGTAGTAATGCTCAGCTCAGAGCCCATTGGTTTTTATGAGAAATTAGGATTTTTTTTCTGCATGTGCTTTGCTTTATGTTTATGTACACTGAATTTCATTTACCATTTAATTGCACAGATACTGCATCTTGTGAAGGCCTGTGCGATTCTTCATGACTAGACCCTGTTCTTCCTTGCATGAATAACTTTGTAACATCATAAAACTTTTTCATGGCACAGCTCACTTGCTTTTCCATTTTTTTAAATAAAACCATGAAAGCCCTCTATTACTGTTGACATCTCTCCAATATTAGGAAACCTTAACTGTTTCTTAGCTTTTAGCCAATTATTTAGCCACATTACATAGCTAGTACATTTTCTCTTCTACTAGTAAATGTTCACTTCTGTGTGACTACTTGATTTCTTTAAAAGCTTTTTGTGAGAGACTATCAAAAAGATTGGGGAAATTCAGATCATTCATTTTTATCCATATACCAGGTCAGCTGTCTCATTCAAAGAACTGCAAGAGGTTTGCACCTTTATGGATGGCTCTTCTCAGAGATTATATTTCACATCTGAAGTTTCTTTTTATTATTTTTATTTTTATTATTATAGCTCCTACTGCTTTGTCAATTTATTCTAAAGTTTGGTGTCATGTTTGCTTGCCTCCATTCTTCAGGTATCAAGGAAGTTATAGATGAAAGGTTACACGCTGCTGTTAGTAGTTCAGCTGTTCCATCCTTCAGATCTCTTTGAATACTTGGATGAACTCTCTCAGGTTTTGGTGAATAATTTGAGTTCCTTTGGTCTTCTTGTACCATCCTCATTTTCTCTGTTCCTTCAACTTCAGGGAAATTCACTGCTCAGTCCCTCCACCTCCCTATACGAGTTCTCATGTGGGAGTCTACCCAATTTCTTCTACAGCAGAAACGGATGCAAAAAATTTGGTTTCTTTGCAATGCTTTTGTCATCTCTGAGTGTTCCTTTTATGCCTTGGATGTCAGCACTATTCAGTTAAACAAAGGAACTTGATCATGTTTAAACTCTTAGTGTCTGACTGGTTTTGACAGTCAGGCAACTAGCAAGTCCCACATTTCAGGCTTCATTTGGGAAGTAACACAGGACAGGAACTATTCTCCACAGTTTGGATGAAGTTACCCTGCTGTAAATAGTAAGATAGTATATGGGCATGATCACGCTATACCAGTAAGGTAAAGGACCAGGGAACATGTCCTGGTGCAGCTTTATTTAGCAGAAGAGATGTAGACTGGTTCTGTACTCCATAGTCCTATTTTAGTCAGAGCAGATCTGCCCAGGGTTTTGGATTTGATATCCAACATTAAGCTTTCCTCCTTCGTCTTCTTCTGAATAACTGATGCAAGACAATTGTCTCTGTTTTATCCTGGCAAAGCATTATTTTCCTGCCCTCTTAGTTACTAATGTGAAGGGCTTCCTAGTTTTAAAATTTGTAAGCTAGAAACTGAATTAGAATAATAGAAATATATATTTTTTTTCTAAAAGAAAACCAAAAAGATGTAACATTATCATAAATATGGCTTGAAGAACATATTTCACTGTGAAACAGACACCCAGGGCAGGATACAGGTGTCTTGATGTTGGCACCTAAGGCCATCTGAGATGCTCTATGGTATCTTACCTGGTCTCCATCCACCACTCAAGGATAAAAGAAGCATCTATCTACAAGATAATTTGTCATATCTGACAGCCTAATGACAATGTGTCTCAGGTTCCTTAGAACATCTAAAATAGTACTCAGTACCTACATTTCAGTCAACTGAATTAAGCTTCTTGTCAGCTGAATTTCTTTCTAGGCTCCACTGCCTGTACTAATACAATTCATTGTCTATAATGGAAGCTTAGACACCTACATCATATCTTCCCTCAGAAACAGATATTTAGGCACCTTTGATTGACAATAATAATTTGATTTAAATGTTGTTGGAATAAGATGAATTGGGGAGAAACTGGGATGAAACAGAAAGAAAAAATGCAGCAGGTATTCATAGTGTGTTTAGGAAGTTTACAGGTGAAAGCAAAAAGGAGGGCACTTGGAGAGGCAAGCATAGCAAAGTGTATCAGAATTGCCTAAAATACATTGGTTCTTTGAGAAGGAATGCACAAATGAAAGCTGGATTCACACTCTATGGTGCCTTTAATACCTCTGGCTGTATAAAGGGACCTAAGGCAGGTATGATATCTCCACAATATTGTAGCAGTGTGAAAAGACCTCACTGTAACTCAGAATTCAATCCCAGCTTGATAACTGTCACTACTGAGTTCATGTATATTATCTCTCAAGATACCTAGCAAAGAAAAAAAACAAACCACAAACTCTCAAGGTTTTTGTAGCAGCCATTAATAAAAGCTTCATCTGGGGTATGAGAATTATCTCGGATATGTATGAGCTTGTTTGATGTCATTGGTAATCAACATTTTGCAGAATGATTTCTGCATGCCTACCCTACCCTGTGTAGCAGAAGAAATAATGAAGATCCTCATTAATGTCTCTCCACAGCCCATTCCTACACTGTCACCTCAGTCAATATCTAAAGGTCAGCTTCTACTTTTTTTGACAGTAAAAATTTGAAGAAACAGACTTTTGTTAAACGAAGTATCTCATCCACTTACAAATTGGAGATATGTGGACGTAATTGTTTCATTAAGAGCTGTTTTCTTTAAGTTCAGCTTATGGAAATAATAGAGGGTTTTTTTGTTCTGAAGGATTTGAAGCCTGCTGCATGCCTTTAGCCTTATGGCTCTGCTGTATTTTCTCACATCTGACATGATGTAAGAAACACAGAACATCCCACTTGAATCACAGAGTTTGGACCCAGAGTTTGTGGTACATACTTGTATCTATTTGACTACCAAGTGTGTTGCGATCAGAAAGACATTCGTGTGATTGGAGAAGCAGTTGGAACAGAAATAGAGGCTAAGAAAGGACTAACACTTTAAAAGCATGTGGCACAAAATTCTGATAGCTTCTCTATTACAAACAATCTACAGTCATCACAAGCCTTTCTGCTATAATCTGAATTCATCGAACACTTTCTGCTAGCTACATTAAGCACCAATATATTAATTTCAGACCTTCCAACTCTGACCTTTTTTATGTTAACTTTGGTAAAATGCAACTTCATTCCCCTTGGGTTATTCTTGGATCATATCAAAGGAAATGGGAGGAGAAGCAAGCACTAGAATACACACTCTGAATCCTGCATTTTTGTTCAAAATATTTTCTTCCAAGTTCTAAAGTACAGCTTTTAATGCATTAAAAAGCAGAGTATAGCTTAAATGAAACATCAATCTTGATATGCTTAAAAAAATGCAAAATTCTGGGATCAAAGAAAATGGAGGGAGGGAAAGAAAGATGGAGGAAAGCTGGAAAGATTTGAGTTTGATTCATCTCTTTTATGGGAAAAATTACTGACAGAATAGAATTCCTCACAGAGGTGAATAAGCACATAGGAGGGTAATGGGAAGTCTCCAGGTCGTGACCCTTCCTTCTACCTCTCCTCTGTATCTGAATAGAGTGTGTTCCCCATCAGCTGTCTTGCTGATAAAAATTGAGTGGGGTCAGAGGGACATCTGCATCAAGCTGTAGCAACACAGAAGCTAAATGCTTGAAAAGCCATTTTGGCTCTATATTGGCTTGTGTACTCTCAATCTGTCCAGTGCTGTCTGAAAGCAAAATGTATTGCTGTTTTAATCAGAACAGGCAAACAAGGAAATGCTCAAAGTTCTGGGAATGTCTTTTGGAAAGTTACCAAAACTCAGTGCAAATGGATTTTCAGAGCCTGCTTACTAAGGATTGTTTTGTTTTGAAATGGTAGTGGCTGGGATTTCTTCTGAGGAAGGAATGTTTCCTCGCTTCCACCTGGAAGCCAAATCAGCAAAGCTGCACAGCAGCATGGGCTCCTTGCTCAGAAGAAGCAGGGAGCAGTGCTTTTGTGTAGTGTCAGCTAAATTGTTATGCAGTCCCATCTGTTATATCTCATTGCAGAGCTTGCTGGAAATTCTTTTTGCTTTTTGTTATCTCTAAAGAACTGTTAGAGGAGGTATATTTAAAGACATGACTGTCTAGAACAGGGTACCAATATCTATACATTTCTAGCTCATCAGAGACCACCTGATTTTTGTGGTATTGCTTTCTCAGTTGTTACTTAAGAAAGATCGTGATCAAGAGAAAACACAGTCAGAGTTTTGAAAGAGAAGGTTTATTTTTGTTAAGAGAATGCATATCTTAGCAGTATAGAACTGTTTGGAGTTTGTCTTAGGTTTATTTCTTAATGGTATTCCCAGAGGCTTGCATTTCAGTGTAGCTCATTTTAGTACACAGCTTTTCTTGTTTATCAGACTCTCACAAAACGTATTTCCTTTATAGCCTTTTATAAAAGGCTACAAAGGACTTGAGTTCACAGTACGCCTGAAGACGCATCTGTAAAGGAGCTTCAGCATTACAAAGCTCAGTGCTGAAATGCTTAACTCTTGGGTGTTCTGCTCTGTGGAAACCTTGATGTATAGCATCCAGTGTCTAATATCTACCAAGAAACATCTAGGCAAAATAAAAGCAACAAAATGAGTGAAAATTTGCCAGAATTGCTTAGTGCTGCTGTTTAAAATTCTTCTGGAATTCAATGTTCAAAGCAGGGAAAAAACCAGCAAAATCAAACAACAAATAACACATAGAAAACCTTCCCCCAAGCAAAATCTGTATACAGCTAGTGGTCATGAAGTTCATGGGGGATGATAGGAGACCTCTGCATATTATGAATAGACTTTCTGGATAGCTGAAAAGAGGTAGGAAAGGAAGTGCTGTAAGTGCAGAGAGACACAGCACTCAATAACTCTATGGAAATTGCTCTCCTTTGGGTATTTAATTAGTTCCTGGAACAGGGACTTGAATCTGATTCTTTTTTCTCAGTTCTCATAGTGCTTCTAGTCCAAGAGCCTGAAAAGTCAGCCTTTCTCTCTGGCTTTATCAGTAATTAAAGAAATTAAGTGAAATAAGGCTAAAATGAAAGATGCAGGGCCATTGTCATTGAAAACTAAGAATTTGGAGAATTAGAAACCTGTTCTGGTGTGCATGGCCAAGTCTCTGTTTGAAACCAGCAAGGAGAAAAGGAATAAAAACCTACCTGCCAGGTAAGTGCTCTGGCAATTGGGTAAAATGGACACAGATGTGATCCTGGAAGGTCAATCATCATCACTGTTTGCAGAAAGTTTAATTTGAGGAGTGTTTTAAAACCCAGTTGACCTGGTTTCATGTAGACACCAGCAGGACTTGGGGAAGTTGCAAGTGGAAGATTACATTGGGGTGTAAATGCTGGAGGTACATTTTTTTTTCTGTGTCAGACATATGCCTAAAACTGTTGTTGAACTTAACCTTTTGAGACTAATCCTGCTTATCCTACAAGTGTATTCTACTGACTTAAAAAAGCTGGCCTTTCTGGAGAATCCTCTGATAACATCGGACTCTAGTTTGAAAGACACTTTGTTCCTCAGGAAGAGTGAATTTACTTGGTGACGGGTTAGATGCAATCATCTCTGTCACTAGCAGTACCCGTCAGACCAGAGTAAGTAATTGTATTTCTGATGGTACTATAATGTTAACTGTGTAGTGAACCCCCATTCAACAGTACTTCTGCGTGGTCTGAGGACTAACTCTTGTAGCATGGGTCAAAGGGAGAAGTGACAGCTGCCACCACAGTTTGCTATTCTTGTATATGTACCCTTAAATTACCATATTCCTCACACTTCAGTATTCAAGCTTAGACAGGATTTCTGAAAGATATGTCTAAGATGTGCAAATCAAAGCCATATGCTTCAAAAAATGAACAGATATGTATGCCAGGCCTGTATTTGAACCTCTGAGAGAATAAATGTATCCAGAAGGATCTCCCCAGCTCCAAAAATAGCAGGTTAAAGGATGGGTACTGGATATGGCAGAGAATGCAACTAATATGCATGCAGAGATGTCTTTATGGAATATGTAAATAATATGGCCCAAATTAATCTCATCTAATGTTAGACACAGCAATGTATTACTTAAGCTAGAAGTGTAGTTATCTGTGTCTCCCTCTGTAGTCAGTGGGAACGAAAAAGCATTTTGAGATGACATTTCATACCATGTAAGCTCCAGTGACTTTGAAAATCTCTCTTTGCTACATGTTCATTTTGATTAGGTGTAAAGAAGCCGGACATCTGCATGGAAAAGCTTGTAGAGCAGGAGGTGAGGAGATAGAGATCCTGAGAAAAACTGGGAACAGATTGCCAGCTTTTGCAATGTCAGGGTTGTCCTTGCTGAATAAGGGTTTGGATCTTTGCTCTGCAGAGGAAACAGATAGCTTGTGATGTTCAGTGTGGGGTGGGAGGGTGGGCTGGACTGCAGGAGAAAACAGACTGAAGCACAGAGACCAGGTAACTTTTGAGAAGATCCGGGAGTGGCCATAGATAGACTACAGGGATTTTCCAAAGGCTGCAGAAGGGACTGTGTCAAATTTGTTGCAGCTCAGGAAGACTCCAAAAATAGGAAGACTCCAAAAAGTGCTGGACTCAAAATAAGACTTTCAAGGACATAGAAGATAGGGAAGAGATTTGTTTTCAATATTTATTTATTTTTTTTTTTTTTTGGTCTGTCCCACTTTGGTTTTCTCTCTTTAAAAAGTTGTAAATCATGACCTGGCAATTCAGAGCTCTCTGTATTTTTTGTGTTCACTCAAAGAGAACAGCAAACCCCTCCAAAGCTCTGACTGATTTGAATGTCCTGTGTCCCCATGGTAGAGGGTTGTGGAATCATTTTTCCTGGTTAGAGAAACTGAAGCTTATGAAGAAGACAGATGTTATCTTTCTCATTTGCCTCTAGGCTCCTAAATTTCACTCCGCTGAGCAAAGAATAAGATTCTTGTTACCCAGTTGTTTTACAGCAAATAATTCTTCTCTTATGATCTTTTGAAGCAAAGCTAAGGGGCAGTTTGAGGAAACACCTTCCTCTCCTTATTTCCCCTTCCTGCTAACATCCAGACTCAGTTTTTAGCAGGCAGAGGTATAGGGTCTCTCATATATGCTCTATCTCTGCTGCAGAAAAATGTGTCTTTCTGAGTTGCAGTTGTTATACATTGCCCCTGCACCCTGCAGTAATTCACAGCAGCCTTTGGGTTGCTGTTAGTTGTCTTATAAGTGAGAACAGAGGGCACTGACATCCTTGGAGGCAATCCACCTGCTCTGACTGATGGGAACTCAGCGTGGTGGAGACAAGGAATAGCCAATTTTTGTGTCTTTGACGCATGGCTTTGGTCATGAGAGAGAATCCAATGATAATTCAGAAAGGCTTTAAAATCAGATGAAGTTTTATAGAATGGAATGGGACTTTAAAGCTCATCCAGTTCCAACCCCCCTGCCGTAGGCAGGGGCAACTCCCACTAGACCAGGTTGCTCCAAGTCCCGTCCAATCTGGCCTTGAACACTGCCAGGGATGGGGCAGCCACAGCTTCTCTGGGCAACTTGTGCCAGTGTCTCACCACCCTCAGAGGAAAGAACTTCTTCCTAATATCTACCTAAATCTATCCTCATTCAGTTTAAAACCATTCTGCTTGTTCTATCTCTACATGCCCTTGTAAAAAGTCTCTCTTCAGCTTTCCTCTAGGTCCTTTTAGGTACTGGAAGCTATTCTAAGTTCTCCCCAGAGCTGTATCTTCTCCAGGCTGAAGAACCCCAGGTCTCTCAGCCTGTCTTCATAGGAGAATAAGCAGAATTTGTAGCCTACCCCTGCACAGAAGCTATTATTAATCTTAAAATTCCACGGGAATGTATTTGCAGAGACTGTTTCATATCTATTGTTAATGACTGGGTGTTAGGGGAGCAATATACAAGTGACACCTGGACTTTCTTAACTCTTTTTTTATGTTTCCTTTCATTGTTCTGTGTCTAGCTTTTGGGACTGATTTCTAGTGCTATTTTTGTGGCTAATGCAACAAACATGCTGTTCATTTTGTGACGTATCTATGAATATTTTTTTGTTTTTATAAACTTCTTTCAAAAGAGGTTAATTTCTTTTTTTCCTAGAGACAGGCTTTATAAAAGAAAAGCTTTTTCTTTTCCTTAGGCTGTTATGAAATGTAGGTTGTTCAAGTAGAATTATCTGCCAAGTAAATTTCAGTCACACACTTGCTAATGAATGTAGCCCCTGGATTGCAAGTTATGGCCAAGTAGAAGAGCTCTTTGAAAATGCCTTTCTGAATGTTAAGGCACAGATTCCCTTTGCTTAATTTTAGGCCTTTCAGGGCCTAGTATGGGGTCATCTTCTTTCCCTCTCCAGTCAGTGAGAGAAGCAGGTACTGCAGGAGGGTTTATGTAGGCTGGGTTGGCCTCTTGAGGCACACGTCTTTGCTGGTGTGGGAGGCTGCTGGTGCTGCGGGAGCTCTGCAGAGCTCTGACACCTCAGCTGGCGGTGCTTGCAGACAAGTAGGAATGTGGCGCGGGAGGGAGGAGGAAAGGCTGCTTTTATGTATTTTTTCTTTGGTTACATGGCCTGTTTTAAACCTAAGAGGGGTGATAATCCTGCTGCATAGCTTTCTTGGCTGCTTTCAGGAAATAAGAGCCCAGGAAATAAGAGCCATCTCAAGACTCCCTGACAGCCGTCGGTGATCAGTGTTCTCCATCCTCAAGTTAGTTGCTACCGAACTCCAGAATTGTTTCCTAGAATTCCTAGAAATGTTTGCAGAGTAAGTAGTTATTGGCCAGAAATACCAGGAGTCCAAACAGAGCTTCTAGATGAAAAAAACACCTGTGATATGGTAAAAAACACAGGCTCCTCAAGTGAGTATGTTTCTGACTATCTTGAGGGAACAAAATGCTTCAGTAGCTCTTAAATTTAATGAATGACCTTTGGTGTTGGGACAGAGATCAAAGGGAACAAAAATCAAAGAGGATCACAGACAGAGTTAGCCACAATATGTCCCTCTTTTCCACTGGAACATTAAAAAAACAAATAAATGTCAAACAGTTCTCAGATGAGAGTTTTAGCAAATTATGAGAAGCTTTATCATTCTTTCTTAAGTCCTAGGGAGATGGTAAAGAGGATCAGAAGACCATCATAGAAGAATCACTCACTGGATGGCCACACCATCTTATAGCTCCTACTTTGGTTTGGTTTAGCTTGTACTTCATAGAGCTGTAGGATACATATTACTGAATAAGAACAGTTGGTCAAAGTAGAAACTGCAGTGTAGGAGGCAGAAGAGGAGATTAGATCAAGTAACATCTGCATAGCTATAAAAGTGCACACCATGAGTTTGTAAGGATAAGATGAAAGAATAAAAAGAGGACTCAAAATGAGGATATCATAAGGGAAAAAGTCCCCACAACCCCACAGCACTATGCTGACCTGAAAAGACTATCACTGAGAAGCATGTGAGACAGGATTTAAACCATAACAGAATTCCAGAGGTCACCTTCAAGAGCACAGGGCTTGCTAAAAGTGTGCTGGAGCAGGCTGGTTCTCTCACATTCTCTCACACAACCTGTGACAAGCTTTCCTGCAGAAAAAGGGCTCCTCTTTCTTTCACTGCAGTGGCTGATTATGCCCCAGTGCTTAGCTGGAGCAAGGGGGTTTTTTTGCTAGGCTAGCCCCTTTGCACAATAAAGGAATGGACAGACAGCTTAGCCATCTTGAGGATGTACATCACTACACAAGAATGGACCATCATGGCTATATTTCTCACTAACTTTAATGTAATTATCCTAAGTGATAGGAACAAAACGTTATTCCGATATTTTAGAGGGGAATGGGAATTTAAGCCAGCAAAGCACACAGGCTATATTCAAAAAGAAATGAAGGTATTATTGCAGTGAAGGCTGCAGACTTGACAGCTGAGAGCTCTAGGAGCAGAATTTATACTGCTAAGGTAGACATTTAAGCTAAAAGAACCAACAGGCATCACAGGACTGAGGACTGTGTCCAGACACCCAGCTGTCTGCCAGGCTTGGACACTGACCGGCTGCCTGGCAGCAGATTCTTACGTGAATGTGGGATTCACAGCTTGAACTTCCACAGATACCTGTGGCTGTAAGGTGGTGACAGCCACCTAGGGCTTGTGCAGCCTGCTATTGAAAGCACTTACCTGAATGTGAGACCTCCATTTTAGGTCGGTCTGAGACAGAAAACTTGCAGGATTTAAATGAAAAGTGCTTATTTCAGAGAGGAGTACACTAACCACCAGGACAAGAATGGGCTGTTCTCTCTCCATCTGTTGAAAGTAGGTCACCACAACCCAAATGCAAACTAATGTAAGCAATGGGAGGAACAAGTGAAGGAGAGAAAAGGGAAAGGAGACATCCTGATTTTCAGGGAATGACGCCATACTTTTTGTTCTGAAGAGTATGTCTGTCTATCCATTGCTTTGAAGATACACATCAAGAGATTGCTTAGTAGTAGCTGTAAGTTCCCCTGGTCAACATACAAGTGCTGCTTTATTAGCCAGTAATTCAACTTGGCTTCTCATCAGAAAAATATTTATTTGCATTAGATATCTGTTTTAGCTTTGTTATAATCATGAGACATTAAGCAGCACTGTCAGACACCTACAGTGCTGTGTACTTATCCAATACAATTTGAGAAAAAAATACAGAAAAAAAATCCATTGCAGTACTGAGAATTTCTGCAAGATTTATCTTTTAATTGCTTTTTTCATATATGTGTTTGAAATAAGTTTTCACTACTTCAAAGAAAGCGAGCATGAAACTCCTAAAGATATTAAAAGCTTTCAATAATATCTCTGTATGTAATACTTTTTGTGTTGCCTAGGAAATTGTTTATCCACATGTAGGAGAGATACCATTTTTAGGTTAAGACAGAACATTTATCACAGCTTGTGAAATATTTTTCTGAAAGAAGGCAAGAAACAGGCTCTTTAATCTTATTGATCAAGATGCAAGTCAATGCATATCCAAAAGGCAATTGAAGTGTGGACGAGGCTGTATCCAAAAGGAGCAGATCTGTTTTATATATGGAAATTGAAATGACCAGATCTCACAGTATTAAGAAATATTCACTGAATCCTTTGGAATATTAATTTTCAAGATTTTATTTTGGAAATAATAGGAAATGACAATCTTTGCAGGAGAGTCATTCACTTTTCATTTAGGATTACAATCTGCCAGGTACTTAAGTGAGTTACAGAAATAGCAAAGCTGGGGTGAGTCCACTGTCCTTTCATAACTTATATAAGACAGGGAGACATTGCACATCCTGCAACTGGGAACACAGTTTTACCATCATCTCAGCCTCGTGGTTTTTGTTGCCCTGAACAATGCAGGGAAAGAACATGGACCTGTGATTATGCAGCCCCATACAAGCCTCTTCTGTTTCTAAAGCTGTGGGATAAATAGTGATTTAGACATATACAGGGCATGGCAATCTAACTTGAACATGCTTGAATTATCAGCCTCCATAACATATCTTGAAATAAAATCTCATTATGTTCTACGTAAAAAAAACCCCTCTCTTGTATCTGTTTTAAACATATTGCCAGTTTCAGTGGCCCCTATGTTTAATATTACTGGACTTGGTGAATGCCAGCTCCACGCTCGCCTAATCTACAACCTTCTAAATTTGAAGTTGCCCTGCTTAGAGTAGGAGGTAGGACTAGCTGACTTCCTGAAGTGAGAAGATGACCTCCTGAGGTCTTCTGTATAGCTGATTTTCCAGATTATTCTACTAATCTGTTGGTTTTTTTTGTTGTAAATCCTGACCATATCACTCTCCAGTCTTCCCCTTGTCAAACTGAAGTTTCAGCATTTCTTGCCTCTCCTCATAAGGCAGCTGCTTAATAATTTTAGATGGCCTTCTCTATAGTTTCTTTAATGCCATTCTGTCTTTCTTGGGATGTGGAAACCAGAACTTCAAACCATAATCAAGACATGGGATTCTCAAAGTTTTATATAATATCTGTTTCATCTCAACATCCTTCCTCATGTTGCTCACTGTTCTGTTGCCTTACTTCAGTTGTTGCTTCACACAGACTGAATGATTTCTGAGACCTGTCACTGATGACTCTAAGATCTCTTTTCCTGAGTTGTAAATGTTACACTCCCTAAAGCTATATGACATGGCTTTTTGTGGTTCATGCCTGTATGACATGATCCAATGTTTATACCTTTGCTTTGACTAGTGTATTTGATAAATTTCAGATCTTCTGTTTGACATTTGTGATACAGCCTGGAGACGGGAATGTGATGATTTCATAGCTGTTGGGTTGGGGTTGTTGGGTTGGTTGTTTTGGTTTTGGATTTTTTTTTTTTGTTTTGTTTTTTTTTCCCCAGCAAAAAAGGTAAAGAAAAAGAATGGATAAAGATAACATCAGCTCCAGGGCTTCAAAACGATCGAGCGATATGAAGCGACAGCTTTGCTGTGTTCCAGTAATTATAATGCTGTTGGATTGTAACATACATCTATTTATCAGGTGAAATATTATGCAACCTCTGTGGTGTAGCCATTATTATGGTGACTTTGCTTCTCCATATACAGGGTTGCTCTGATTTTTGATCCAAGAGCAAGATTCAGTGTCTTTGCTGTCTACATAGTAATAGCCTCCAAATTACTGTTCTTAGTCTTTGAGCAGAATAGTTTTTAAGATTGTTTAAGTAGGTCTGCTCATTAGTCCATGAATCAAATTTAATTAAAAATACCTTCTTAAAAGAATTAGTCATGTATAAGACTCCTTTCATCTTGAATGATCTTGATAATTGGTGAACATGGGCTCTTCAAACATTCCTGAGTTTAGGTAATTAGTTTCAATTAAGATGTTTATGACTGTCATATACGATTGCTGCCATTGGTAAGTAACAGATGAAAACAAGTCAGCAACTCACATTTTTCAAGCTATGACCTGACATGCAGGTATGATTTCTTACACCACTGTGATATTAGAGATGGTACAAATGTTAATTATCCTTTCTCATCACCTCATTTTTATTTTGCAGCTCTTTTTTTGAAATGAATCCTCAATGAAAGTTACTTCTCAAGTCAAGAATTCATGTCAGCATCAATAAAACAACTTATTTCAGTGAAGTTGCACCAGGTTTCTTACTAACAGGTTTTCCCTTCCTGAACTAAAACGTGTTTTAGTCTATTTTCATCCTTCAGAGAACTAAAAGAACAATGAAACATTGGTGAGTTTGGAAGAGCAATTGATGTTATAAAACAAGTGGGTGGTAAGGCATTTACTGCTTCTCCATGGAGAGATGTTCTGATGAAGGACTGGACCTCACACGCTTTTGCCTGCAGAGTCAGAAGGATGCTGTTTGGTAAGTGTTGGTGCAGGTTACAGGAACAGATGGCTTTTCTAAGCATGAGTCTCACCTGCTGCCAGCTATTCCACACTGCTCAGGGTGGTCCTTGTACAATATGTGCCATCGTCTCCTAAAAATAGTACCCTTTAAGGAACACGATGAACACACAACCTATAGCATAACATATGACTATACCAATAACTATTATCGCATTACCAAGAAATAATTTCTTACAACTATGCGTAGAGAGATTACAGACTGAGACCATAGCTCTAATAGTTTAAATTCTAAGGAGCTACTTTTATCCATAATTTTGCTAGTTTCACTGTTATTCTTTCTGTGGCTGGATTCTGATATCTTGACTCTGCAAACTTTCTTGCTGAATTCAGTGGAACTGCTTTGAGAATCGCAGTCAGGAATCCATGGGACTTGGTCAAGCCAACAATAAAACAGTGTTCAGGATGAGGATATATTAAATGAAATCATAACAACACAGGTGAATGAGAGTAAGTTTTGCTAAGAATGAGTATAGTAATTTATTAAATTGAAAGCAGTCTCGCCATTGACATTTTCCAGCAGTTTACAGCTGAGATTTGACTGCATGGCTAAGAGGGGAAAAAAAGGTTGTTCTAACTGGCCATGCACCTTCTCCAAACTGTTTTGTCAAATTGATTACATTATATGTTGTATTGTGTTTGCGTGGCAAGGTTTTGGTAGCAGGCGTTCTACACGCATGGCTTCTGTGAGAAGGTGCCAGAAGCTTCTTCCTGTGCCTGACAGAGCCAGTGCCAACTGGCTTCAAGATAAGATAGAGCCACAACTGGCCAAGACCAAGCCCATCAGTGACAGTGGCAGCACCTCCGGGATAACATAGTTTAAGAAGGAGAAAAAAGAGCTGTGCAATGGCAACTACAGCAGGAAAGAGGAGTGAGAACATGTGAGAGAAACAGCCATGCAGATACCCAGGTCAGTGAAGCTGGAGGACAGGAGGTGCTCCAGGCACTGGAGCAGAGATTCTTCTGCAGTCCATGATGAAGCTGTGTCCCTGTAGCCCATGGAAGTCCACGGTGGAAATGTTTAGATACTCAGACTATGCAATGCGATCATAATCAATACTGTTCCCCTAATGACATATGGTTATGATGTAAGAAGTTACATTTATCAGGCTGCAAGAACTGGACAATTTTCTTTCAAGTGTGACAAAAAAAAAAAAAAAAAAAAAAAAGAATTGAAGCAAGAGGATACAGTAGTAATAAAACCAGAAGATTTATAAAAACTAGCTCAGGGACACTCCATGTTACTCTCTGTAGTAGTGTCATATTAGAAGGATGGCATTTTTGATTCATACATCAGAAGACGATACAGTCTAAAAACATTTGGTATTCATGCACAGTTCTTTACCATTGTCCTGCTCAAAGTGCCATACTTTTCTCCTGATAGACTTTTTGGACCACAATTAATCACTTACGGAACTAATTCTCTAACCAGAAATGACTTAACATGAGTATTATAAATTTTAGACTTTGAAAAAATAAAATCTCTGCAGCAGCAGACTTAGGCAGAGAGATGTATTGCCTGGTGTAACCCGTGCTGATCATGTCTTGATACATAGCAATTCTTCTACCCTATTCTTAATGCAATTTCTACACTTTAAAACTTTGGTTCTTCATGATAGAAGACCAATAGTGGATTTGTCTTTGATGTATAATATTGTTCCAGGTTCTAAATTTAAATAGTAAAGGCAAAATCCAAAGTGTCCTCTTGTTTTTTTTTTGTTTTGTTTTATTTTTGCCTAAGTCTGGTAAAAACAGTCACACTTGCAGCTGCTGTACAAAATTGCATATATCCTCAGAGCAGATAATATCGTAGGTCAACTCAAGATATTTATAGTAATGATGCAGAAGGATACAAATATATTGCTCAGAAATCAGAAGTAAAGGGCAGTGTTCTGGAAGTTCTTCTCTCGTATGCCTGTTCCTGTAAACCTCTAATGACATCCTGATCATTAGGTATACTATTTTTATTTTTATAAAGTTCTTTATCCCCATTTCCAGTATGAGAACTCATTTCATGCTGTATGAGGTGAGAGTTTGGAGGAATGGATGTTTCATTACTTTAGCCCAGTTGTGGTTTTTTGAATGTGTCTTTTAGCAAGTTAGTTTGAAGGCTGAGAAGGATTTTGTCTCTTAATGATATTTCTCAACAAATTCAAGAAGTCTTGTTCAAAAAAGCTTTATACATAAGCTTAAACACAATTGGCTACACTCTGCTGTGCGTGCTTTGGTATTGCTTGGAGTCCTGGACATCATCTTGTCCAACTGAATCCTTTCTGGACGAACTCCCTTAGGTTAACACAGTGGGCATTCTTCCCAGGACATAAGGAGGAGAAATGAAAGGATATTACAGGAATTGGTAGTCAGGACTTGCCTCAGCACAGACATGAATGGAAATATTCCAGAATTTAGGCATAGCCATTTTGGAGCTATTTGCATCCTGGCACACAATTCTTTGAGCTGCTGTATGCTGTGTGTTTATTTACAGTTGAAAGATTATTATTTGTGAACAGGGCAGTCAGGAGTTCTAATAATCATTATTTCCCAGGAGGAAATCAAAAGGAGTGGAAGAGCATCTGCATTAAATGATGTTGTTCTCACTTAGTATGAGATCAGAACTTGAGTCATTGCTTATTTCCTTTCAGTATCCCAGAGGCTTTTCTCTGCTCTGCTCACTTGCATCATGGAAGCAATTTATTAGATACTGTCCAGTTTTTTTTCACAATCAGCGTGGAGTTTAGTTGGACCAGATCAAGCCGTGGGACCTGTCAGATCAACCTGCACTCATATTCTTCACTTTTAAGGAACAGAATAATGTCATTGTGTAAGTAACGATATTTGTGGGAAATAATCAGTGAATGAGTAGAGTTAATGAACTTTCTCTTCTGGCAAGAAATTCAGCTGGAGTTAGCCTGGATGAGCTGGTTTAGCCTAGAATGTAATTAACTTGACTTGACTATTCTTTAAAAGAACAAGCAGTTCCTATTGAGCCATTCAGGTCTCTTGGGCAAATATGTAATAAAGAATTTTTCTGAAGTAGTTAATGATTTAGCTGAGAAATCAGAATGAAGGAAACAAATTAGTAGAAGTTATGTCCTTCTTAAAGTCTTCTACCTTTTCTTACAGCAAAAAAATGCTGTAATTATAATCAATATCATCTACTTAGAGTTCATCGAAATGCATAATTTAGATATGCTAATAACTAAGCTATTTTTAAATTACAATGTATTTAAAATTTATATTATGCAATTAGTGGTTTTTTTTTTAATGTTCACTGTTTACCCCAAAGATTTAACCAGCTTCAAAATATTTAAGGTAATTACAGTACCACACAAATCTTTTATGAGAAACTCTCATGTGTCACCTCATCACCACCTGTAATGAGCGTTGCGTGGATGGTGTGGGAGTGAACTGCATTCCTTGGCCTTGTAGGTGGAGGATGAAATGCATACTACTGCTGCTGCTGAATATGTTTTCATGCTTTGCTTGATCTATATAGGGTCTTATATTGTGCTTCAGCCTTATGGTATCTAAGCACTTAGAATTGTTCTAAAGGGCTTGACTAACACCTGATATTCTTTCTTATGCTTTCCTCCAGGGAGCCACAGCCAATGACAGCTGACAAAAAGAAAGACTTGAGACATTAAATGTGTCAGATTTGAGCTTTTATATATGGTGTAAGTGTTAACACTTCAGGGAGAAATTGTGCTAAGGCCCAGCACTGAGCATAGGAGCAGTGTAAATAAATGGCTCTGGTACCCTGCGGCTTGTGAGCAGCAAGGCAGGGTAATAGAGATGCTGGAGAAAAGCACAAGAGCGGAAAAGAGAAGGGCTGACATGCAGCTTTTGACAGTCTGCCTAATTGCCTTTAGATTTATAGGAAAGTGAATGCTACCAGAGCTGTGCAATATGAACATACCTGGGAAAAAAGTTATTTAATAGAAAAAACAGAGTCCTCCAAATGCTGCAGAGAAATGGATGGAAAAGATTTCTATTCATTCTGTGGGAAATTACATATATTTGTTTATGTGTAGTACTGAGCATAGTTGTACTCCTGTATTCTGAGCAGGAATCATACATCCTAGCATGGAGAGAGATCCATTGGTTCAAAATCTTCAATCTGACAGTTCAGTGCTTGTTCAATAGCCTTCTTTCTCAATAATATGCCAGCAGTTTTGAACCACTAGCAGATTTTTCTATATTCCTGCTTTCCAGCAGGTCCCTGAGGATTTCACCAGCTACTGCAGTGCCCACAGCACACTGACACTCCTGCAGCATCAGCCACAGAGCAGCTTCAGGGTGTGTGAAAGCAGCACCCGCATCATCTGCATCCATATCTTCCTTAGGTGTCCCTACAACTACAGGGGCCACAGGAGGGGAGGTTTCTGCATTACCCTAGGATGATACTGAATAAGTACTTCTGTCACTGCACTGGCAGGAAGTTTTTTAGAGAAATGTACAGATTAGAGCAGCTATTGTTACCTGTTTCTGATTATTCTTTCTTTGCTATAGACCTGCTGCAAACTAGTGACACTTTTGTTGCTATTAGTTACCACATTAGATATCAAACCTTTGTCTTTGAAGTGAAGATGAATATTATTTGTATGGATTGCTAATTTACCAATACTGGGAGTTGTGATCTGAACAAGAACATTCAAGACAGGATATAAAATATATGAAATAGCCTCTGAATATAATATTTATGGGGAATTTAGAAGTCATTAAAATTTTTAAAAGATCAGTGTTCTTTAGGAGTGAATTTTGCATTCATGGCTGGTATCCACAGATATAATTATTATGCTTTTGTTCCTCATATCAACTCCTGATCTACTGTACTGAAAAATAAAAAGGGAAGCAGATATCATTCTTGCTGTGAAATTTCATAAGAATATTATACTTACATAATCAACATCATATACTACAAAACAGCCACAGTTAAGAGACACTATTGAAAAAGGTTCACCTAAGTGGAGCTTCATGATTAAACAAACGTTATGGAAAAATCAACTAGAATAGAAAGCATTTATGACATTGTATGGGCATAAAAATGTATTGCAATGCTGGGCAAAGCTAGACTGTGGAGTATCTAGGCTGTCATATCACCATTCATGAAGACACATCAATCTGATGTTATTAAATGTAATTCTGCTTGTGCTACTATTTGCTGTTCAAAATGGAAGGAGAAATAATTGTTCTTTACTTATTCAGCCTGTCACCTCAGATTTGAAGGTTTCTATCAATAGCAATGGCAGGTGGGGACATGGGTCACGGCCACTCACACTCAAATTCGAGCATGTCTATAGAAAGAAGAGTGAAAAGGAGGTAAAGGTAGCAATGTTTAAGTTGCTACACTAGGCTGATTCCTCTGCTCTACTGGAGAGGTCCCATGTGGGTTACGAGATGTTTTTAAAGAATGTATTGCAGATCTAGGATTAAGCGTGACAATACTTGATGTTGCCAGACACTTCTCTACACCAGATTAGAAATTCAAATGTTCATGTTAAATGCCTAACTCCATAGATGAAATACAGACTTGTCTAGGTGCCCTGAGCGGGGATACACACAACTGTAGACAGGATATCTAAGCCTTCAAACAGTAAATGAAAAAGGGAGAAGTGCTGAAAGCCTTTTGCTCTCCTGCACTTCACAGGAACTAAAGCACTAGCCCAAGAAGTTATGAAACTGGGATTTAGGTCTTAGCTTCAAAGGACTCAGTCTTCAAAGGACTCAAAATTTTTATTTAGAGAAACAAAATAGGGCCATAGACTCTATATAGGGCCATAAGCAAACCTAAAATGCTCTATGCTAAGCTGAAATATAAATGTTCTCCACCTATCCTTTGAATCTGGGTCTCTGCTCTGAAGGGCAGGGATGATATGCAGAGGGAAAAGTGGAAAGTTATCTAACTTCATAGCCAATTGGAAGAAATAGCAGGGAGGTTTAGCTATGGGAATATAATGGGATTTGCTAATGTGATCTAGATGGAAGCTGAAGTACTTGGGGATAAATGATTAAAGAGAACTAAGACTGTGTGAACCCAAAACTCAGAAGAAATTAAGAAAGTTTTAAACAACTAATTCAAAAACAAGATCAAAACTAGAAAAATAGTGGAAATCAATTTCCTTAGTATAAAAATATACTAATTTATTAAAGGTGAAATCTTTAGGTAGAATGGCAAAATTTGTCTTCAAAACATCTGCTTGAAGAGTGAGATCTGCACTACAAAAGTGATGGGTGAAGCTTACAGAATAATTATATAACTTCTGCTGAGCTTTGGATTGGGGATTGTAAGTAGAGAAAAAAGGGGTAGATTTTATATTGCAAGAACTGTTTTCACAGATGTTACTTAGCTCTAGGCAGCCCAACATTTGTTTCAGTTCTTCCCTGCTCTTACTAGTCATAGTCTTTACAGAGCCATTTGGGGACCTTAGAACCCTCTGGTTTAAGCCAAGAGAAATCAAGCAAAAAATACTCCTAAGTGTTAACTAAACTCAACTCACTGTACACAATAATAGAAAATTTAAGAAGTATTAAATTATATTGTACTGCTGCCTTCCCCCTTTCCAGTTCATACACATTGTTTTTAGTGGTTTTCAGTAGTTTAAGAGCCATAAATAAATATTCAGCATTTTTTCAGGTGTTCCAGGTTCTGTGATGTTTCTAGTGCCGGTAGTTCCAAAGTGATAGGAAAGGGTGCCAACTGTTTCATGGTCATGACCAGATCACTTCTACTTTTTACCCTCAGACAGTGTAAATGTATAAACAACTGGGACTGAGCTGGACAAATGCTTGTGTGGTAGTTTTTATCACTTACAATAGATGTCACATAGCAATTTACTGACTCTCTTCTTAAAGGGATATTTGTTAAGGATAGAAACATTTAAATTTTAAATGTAAATTGTTCATTAATAATAAGTAATAATAAACCCCATGCCTATTTCTAGCACAATATTTTTAATCATTAGATTCAAAGTACTTTGCACAGGATGGCAATGCTTTAGTCTGTTTTCCTCTCATAGTCATCGTGTGGTCATGAAAAACTGAGTTAAGAGGAGGGAAATGCCAGCAGGAACAGAGCCAGGGCTTGGTCTAGGGGAGTTTCTGTCACACAGGTGAGGAATAAGCTACCTCCCACAGAAACTGGTAGCTCAGGAATAATGAAAGTCTTTTTTTCCTGTATCCAGGCAGAATGTCCCCTGAAATGACTTGTTCTGATTGCCTCTTGTCTTGTCACTATGCAGCCATGTGAGGTACCTACCTGCCTCTTATTTTATTCTGGCAGATTATGATTAGGTCACCCTGAAGTCACCCTGAGCCTTGTCTTCTTGAAACTGAACAACCCTACTCCTTCAGCCATTTTTCTTTGTCAAGTTCTCCAACATCCTGTCCATTTTGGTAGTCTTCCCCAGGACCCTGGAAACAATGAGACATAGACATTGGACATAGAAAACAATGTCTTTCTTTCAGTGAGGGACCTAAAACTAGTGCTGAATATAAAGGGACAATCAGTTCACTAGTGTATTTCTGATTTAACTTTTATAAACCTCACACAATTCTTTAGGTCCAATCTTTCACTTTCCTTCATATTACATACAGGATATAGAATATCTGTAATAGTGTGCTGTCTTGGTTTAACCCCTGCCAAGAACTAAGCCCCATGCAGCTGCTTGCTTGTTCCCCCCTGGTGGGTTGGGGGAGAGAATCAGACGAGTAAAAGTGAGAAAACTCGTGGGCTGAGATAAAGACAGTTTAACAGGTAAAGCAAAAGCTGTGCATACAAGCAAAGCAAAACAAGGAATTCATTCACGACTTCCCATCGTCAGGCAAGTGTTCAGCCACCTCCAGTAAAGCAAGGCTCCATCATGCATAACAGTTACTTGGGAAGACAAACACCGCTCCAAACATCCTCCCTTTCCTTTTTCTTCCCCTAGCTTTATATGCTGAGCATGACGTCATATGGTATGGAATAACCCTTTGGTCATTTGGGGTCAGCTGTCCCGTCTGTGTCCCTTCCCAGCTCCTTGGGCACCCCCAGCTTACTCACTGGTGAGGTGGATTGAGAAGCAGAAAAGGCCTTGACTCTGTGTAAGTGCTGCTCAGCAATAACTAAAACATCCCTGTATTGTCAACACTGTTTTCAGCACAAATACAAAACATAGCCCCATAACAGCTATTATGAAGAAAAATAACTCTATCCCAGCCAAACCCATCACAACTGCCTATCCTAATTCCAATTTTCACACTGCTGTGGACATTTCTTTTTTTGGTTGTCCCTGTGCTGTATTTCAGTGCAAATTGCAGATGGTTCCATTCTAGCTGTCTGTATCTATTGCTAGTGCACTGCCATAAAGCTACACTAAACCTTCTTCAAATTAGCTTACTCAGATACCATTCAGTAGAGTCTGGCAGGCAGGCAGGTAAATAGTGAGCTACACTACTGCTAGTACCTGAGCCGTCTCTAGCACTGTGAAAATGTTTTGCAGTCCCAGAAGCAAATGTGCTTGTCTTAAAACATACCAGTATTAATTTGACCTCCACTTGATGTTCTCCTGAGGTCAGTGGCTCAGCACCACTCACAGCAAGACTGTTTCCCTTGTGCAAAAATTCAAACCTATTTCCTGTTTGCTTTTAGTTTGTAAGAGTGCAGTGGAAGAAATTACTTGTTAAGCATTCAAAAAACAGATAAGATGAGAAGTGATGGAAATGAGGAAGATCCTCCAGTCAAGTTGATTCTTCAGGGATACAAACTACTTCTAGTCAACAGCTTCCAAAGTCTTGAGATGTGTGCTGGGACTCTGCTTGACGCACAGGATATGTGCACATCGGAGCACAGAAGTAAGGAGATCTGAGAGCTGGAAATGCAGAACTTCTGTGGTAGCTTCTCCATGACTTTTAAATAAAGTTCATTTCATTTGTGCTTTCCTGGTGTGTTAAATTAGTCCCAGTTGAAACGAGGAGATTAAGAGATCCTTGCTGGTTCATTGTGGAAGGTAGAGGATTTGCTGCCAAAAGAAGGAAAATAAAGTAAAAAGATACCAGCTTAATTCTCAGTTCCAAAGCTTGCTGGTTTTTTTCTGAAACAAGAAGAAATCCTTCTTTGTTTTAGACAACCTGTGGATATCATTCAAGCTGTGTTCCACACATAATGAAATAGGTCAACCAAAGTCTTCCCATATTTCTTGTGCTGTTATCTTCTTGTTAGAATAGTAGTCACAGGTGTCTTTTTTTTCTACCTTTCTTTTCAGATTTGTTGTTCACACATTTCTGTTGTACTTCACACTGGCATACACTTGGCAGCCACTCAGCTGTTGCTAGAGTTATGTTGTTGTGCAGTCTTGCCTGTCCTACTCTGCCTCCCAAGATGCCTTTTTAATTGACTTAATTTTATTACTGAAAATTAATTTAAACATAATAGGCACAACCTTTGGAACCATTTGCTCACATTTGCTAAAGCTCTTTTATGACCCAAAGAAGTGCATCGTAATTATGTATATTTGGCATAGTTCCATTTCCTGTTTTTACAAATTATTTTTTGCTGATTCCGATTTTTATGTACGTAATATAAAAGGATGCTAAGATGTATAAATAGACTGCTATTTATGTGTATATATTTATGTATGTATATAATTGATTAAAATGGCTATTTTTTAACAAAGAAAAAGGATGAGTTTGCTCCCAGCCCAGAAAAAGTTGTTATTTTTCTAGGGGCTGTATACAGTGTTATGCTTGAGAGGCATGGATTCAGTTCCTAAGTCTATTGTGAGGTTTCTTCACAATCACCTGTAAAATGAGGATTGAATTATCTTACTTGCTTTGTCTTCATTTTCTAGGTTTTTAGGGTAGAATAATCAGTTAATACACACAAAGTGTATATCACAGTGGGTTACGTCTTTGCCTGAATCTCACAAAATGTCTCTACAGACACTGAACTGAGGAGTAAGGGAGCAGAATAGGATTTATAGGTGTGTTCACCAGAAGCAGATTTATTATATTTGGTTTTTTTAAATTAGAAAATCTTGTTGCTTTCTGACTGTTTCTCGCTGGAAGCTTTCCAAAAAAGCTGTTTGTTTTAAATAAGTATTGTGTTATTTGTAATGAAATTGAAAAAGTACTTTGAGACTATGAAACACAATTTATTTCTTAATTTTGAAGGGCAATTAATCATTAATTGTCTGTGAGAACCTGAACATTGAGCTTGTCTCAAACACCACTTACTTTCCATAGCGTGAGTCAGAGACAGGAAACTAAGATTGTCTCAAGCATCATTTGCATTTGACCATGGGAGGCCTTGAGCATAAAAGAAGTAAATAACAAGGATTTTGGCTATTTGATACTGTGCATATAGGATTGTTCTGCCCTCTGTTCGAAGCTGATAAGCCTCCACAGGAATGTGAAAGGATGACTCAAGGATAAGCTGACTCGGAGTTTGGAGTTAAAAAGCAGACCACCACAACACAACCAAAACATGAGGGACAGTGACCACCTGGAGGCTCCCTGAGGGAACCCCAGCTTTGGAACTGCACACGTGCTCACTAAACTATGCCCATCATTATAATAGTAATGCCTCTCTACACTTCGTATGCAAACTATGGATAACAAGCCACAAGAATATGAACATAAAAGTGCAGGGCTCAGGTCAGAGAGAGCTCCCAACAACTACGGTACCCTAGGTGAAGAAGACCAACGAGATGTCACTGAACCCACAGGTGTTGATACTTGTCTATCTCTTTCTCTCCCTTTCTTCCTCTTTTCATAAGGTTCTGATTTAACTCAGGCAACTAAGTCCAGAGGAAAATCAGTCGTTGAAAAACTGCACCTTAGAATAGCATTCCTGTCTGACAGAAGTTAAATCCTAGCACATACATGGGAAAACTGACTCAGCTTTTTTTAGCAGCAGATCTTCAGCACAGCTTTAAAAACATATTTATTTTTTATTTCTCACGCTCTTCAAGGGAGGCTATTAAAGCAACACTGGGCTACTCTTCTCTATTGTACCATCTAATTAAGTCCTTCAACACTAATGATAATACAGAGGACTACAGACATTACCTCTAAAGATAGATTCTGACTGGATCATCTTCCTGACTTTCATATAAGCAGGGACTCTGATCCCCCATCCCTGTCTAACTTGAAAGCCCATGGCTTTAAAACTGTCCCTTGCTCTTTAAGCTGTACTTACTGTTCTACCACCAGCAGAGAGAAACATCAAACCCTTGCACTTGGGTTGTCTTCATCTCCTGATCTCAGAGGTTTCTGCTGCTGTCTAAAAATATTTCCTAAGTCAGTATGTTGAACCCCATTCTCAGTTCTTACTCTGGTACAAAGTTTTTTGGAAGAACTTGGAATTCCAACACACCTGAGATGCAACTGTGAGCAGCACTCATGCCCAGCTGTATTATCTGAACTTGGCTCACACCATCATCTGGATGGCAGCCATATGACAGATAGTGCTGGGATTCAAGTCCCAGTAAAGTCCATCCACACTTTAACTGCTGTTTTCAGAAAGCTTTTCCAAGCATGTGTCTCATGGTACTGAAGAATTACAAACTTATTACTTTCTTCTACTTTCTTTTCCTACAAAAGTAAGGGAAAATCACTAGTTCTGGGATGTCCATACATCATTAGGCAAAGACCACTTTCCCTAACAGTTTTTTTTAAAAATGCATCTTTAAGCCGATGTAACTAAGACAGAGTAAGGTAGGTATGTATGTATGTATAAGACATTATCAAACACTTCATGATACCCTTGTAATATATTATTTTGCTTCTTTATTATTGTCCAGGATTTATTTTATTTATATCTATCTAAATCTCTGCAGAGACCATGGGTTAGAAACCACCTGCTTTTCTAAAGTAGTCTGGTCCCAGGCCATCTGGCCAACTTGCCTCATAACAAGGTTGAAGACATCTGGGATTGAAACAGAAATTAAGAATAACTCCTCATGACTGATTCCCTTTGGTTGCACAAGAGACATTAATGCAACAACTTTCAATAAAGACAAAACTATGTGGCACACTAGAGCGAGGCATATGATGAGTAGTGGATGAGTTGTGAGTCCTGATTTATCTATTAATGACACAGATAGTATACTATACCTTCTCCCATTTGCAGTATTTGTTGAAAAGTGGTTTGTCAGCTGGCAGTTCATTTAAGGAGGAAAATGACCTCATGAGAAATTGAGGTTGACATATTTCATATTAGTTCTAATGTATTACACAAAATCGCCAAACTTATGGATACTGAAAAAACATACTGTTAGCACAGCAGCTCTTTTGTATCTTGATTCTGTGGCCAATGTGAGTGTGTTTAACACATATAACATCATGCTGCAAGCAGACATGTGCCTACTCAACTTCCCATTTAGAGTGGAAAGAGATGATTTTGTGAATCAGGAGACTGAAAGCATGAGGTCAGAACAAAAGAAGGGATGAAGAGGCAAGGAAGAGGATATGAAAAAACCTGGTAAATTGAAGCTATTTTTGAAGAGGATTGAAGGAAAAATATATCATCTAGGAACATTTAATATCTAGAAGATTTAAGGAAACAAAGTGGAGGGTTTTTTTAATAGTATGTCTTGAGATTTTATCTGTGGGATCCAACTTGGAGCTAATTTTGTGCTGAACTGTGGAAATATCAGCATTCAGTCATAGGTCTGCCATAATGACTTTAGAAGAAAGACAGAAATTATTTAAGCTTTCAGATGGATGAGTATTTGCTGTGTAGGAAATAAACTCCAGTCTGTTCTTTAGCTTTGCCTGTCAAAACAGTCATGAAAACTTCATATTTTAAGCCACATAATCTATTCACTCCTTCTATCATCTTCATGTTACTAATAGGTTACATTATTCTCTTTGTCTTCATATGTTTAGGAAGAAATCTCTCCCCCTCTCTCCCAATTCAGTAACTTACCTTTCCAGTGGGTGCAAATGCTATATTTTATAGGAAAATAAGAATGTGGCTCTATTCTCTCAGTGAAAGCTGAATTCTTATGCACTGTGTTCTGAGTGTAAGATTGAGTAAGAAAAGACTGAAAAATGTAAGTAGAATATGTGAACATGATGAAATGTATTAAGCACCTGGTAGACTGTGCCAGAGCCAGATTTGAAAGTTGTATTCCTGTTCCCCAGGTAGAATTGGTATTAAAAAAAACCCAAACCAATCCAAATCCCCAAAAAACCCAGTGACACAACACTTTTTAACTTTGAACAAATACCTTTAGATATTTTTACATGTGACAGAAGTCCTGGAAAGTTCTCATTTTGAAACTAAACTGTTGAATATGAACATATGAACAGAGATTGATCCTATTCTGAAAGTATTTATTTCCACACAGGTGTTACAGTGTTAACCCTGGGTTACATTTTCAGATGTTCAAACCCACACTCTAAGTCTGCCTCAAGACCATTATCTAAAAGTGGGTTTGACAAATATCTGCCCAAGATAATTAACTTCGACTAGATGTTTAACTTCTAAAAAGCTAAAACTAGAGGAACTGAGTCCTCTTTGAAGTGTTTTGATGCTATGGGATGAAACAGGAATGTTGAAATACATGAATTGAAAACATCAGAAAAGTTAATACAGGTCTACAAAAATCTTTTATTTTTGTTAAACATATTTTTAGTCTAAAATTATTCTACTGATTTTTAACTAATATTACTCTCTTTTAACACTGATAACCACTGTAAATGAGTTAATATAAAGGGAGATTTTTACTTGGTACAGTGTAGAAACATTTTTTTCTTTGTATATTTCAATCATACATTTGGATATTTAGGGAAGTTTCTCTCCAGCCATCCGTTCCTTTAAGAATAAAACTTTGTTAAATATTGACCATAGGAAATTTTGCCTTTCATATCTGGATCTTTTCTCTACAAAAAGGTCAAGCAAACAAAAAAGTCAGTGCAAGCATTTTGAAAAACTCTCGATGCATGACTTCAAACTGAAATCTAAATTTGCAAACAGTGAAATCGAAGTACCTCTAAGTTCTATTCTGGTCCCTGAAAACAACTTCAATTTTTTTGCCGCTTAAAAATTAATTTCTTATTTTAGAAATGTCCCTTTCTATTTTTCTGGGCTGAAAGGTTTCCCACATCAACAGAAGCTTGTCTCAGTGGTATAAATGACCTCGAGTATTTGGATGTGCCATGATGTGGAGTATTAAAAAATGTGAAAACAGTTCTCTTTAGTTTCAGTTATTCTAATCTGAGCTTTTTTGATAAGAACTGACAGCTAATAGTATTCTAGACTTTGGGGCTATCACATCCCTCAAGATATCATCTAGTCCCGCCTCTAGGAGTTCCCTAGGAGTGCTGAGGCTATTTTCACTGAATGTTTGTCAAAATGCTACTTAAAAATTAACCATTATAATATTTTATAACCTGACTCGTTAATCTGTGCCACATCTTAATTATGCTTAGCACCATGATAAACTGCAAGTGAAATTCAGACCTTCC
>NW_009929562.1:71622-78664 GCF_000696875.1 Nestor notabilis
AAAAAAGGGAAAGAACTTTTATTCATGGTAACAATCTGTATGTATTTAGGGCCTGAGATCTTATTGGATAAGACGAGCATTGGGTAAGTAGGAAAAAATCTTATATTTCACTGAGACTGATGAGTAACCTGGGTCCACAACAAAATATAGTGCAGAACTATTCATATAACAAAATACAGTGCAGCTGCATTGATCTGACATTGGTTTGTTTAGGAAGCTGATGGGTGAAAACCCCTCTGATCGGAAACACCATGAAGAAAAAAAGTATAATGGTTTTATAAAATTGTTTCAGATGCTAAATCAATACAAGCTTAACAGATCTATTAGAACATTAGAAACGAAATTGAACAAAAAAATACTGCGTACAGTGGAAGTCTTTTCTCTGCAAATTCATCTCCATTGAAATGTCCAGGAAAATTTTATTAAAAATCAGTTTTGGAAAAAATTCAGTCATCTCTAACCATCTGTCATCTTGCTGGAAAGTCTATGTGCAACTTGCAGTTATCTATATTAAACATCATGATTCAAATAATTTAACTCATTAAACTATCAGCAACTCTGTATCAATTTCTACTACTGCAAAAATGGTTAAGCTGTAGGCTAAGCTCTCTGTATCATCTCCTTCACTCAGTCTTCTCTGCCCAGGTAGGCAGGAAACAAGAGCAGTTTGCCCTCCTGATGATGAGGATGGGTTTTAAGAGCTTGCTAGAGATTGTCCTCTCAACGCGATTGCTTACACTGCAATGTCAACCCCACATTCTCACACTGGTGAGTCAGCACTCAAAACGGTTACAGCTGGCTTTTAAAAAATCATATTTAAAAATAATATTTGTGGTTGCTTGTTTTTGAGTTCAGATCATTCATTTGTTCAGCTTGTACAAGTCTTTTGATTAACTCTCAGTGCTCTGGTGCTTAAAGGCAATTTTGGAAAAGAACACTTAGATGTCACTCGAGATCTCCTGATTGGGATCCAGAAGCTGGTGCTGTGAGAAGCCTAACATGTACAGTGACATGCACAAGAAAGTCTTGTGAATGGTAACACCATGTGCAGTGTGTTTTCCAGGGCTTTCCAATCTGATTTGTGGGTAGAATATTCTGGTCTTTTCAGCTTGTTTCCTCATAGACAGCCTATATGTTTCTTTCATCCTAGTTATAGCCCTATATATCATCCTAAGTAATCTCCCCAGTTGGTACAATTTATGTTTTATACATTTTTCCCTTTTAACTTCAGACTCCATTCAGCTCTGTGCCCGGAGAGACTAAGATATCAAAGTCAACCACAGGTTCCACATTTTGAATGGAAAGTAAATCAGCAGTATCAAACCTGAAGACAGCTTTGATTATCTTTGCCACCACTGGTGTTTTTTGGCTTTACCACTTTGTTCACCTGCACTGTACCCACTCAGTTCCAGAAGTATGTTAGGGAAAAGAGAGGTTATAGCATCCAGACCTGTTAAATAATTAAAAATGTGCTGTATGAGTAATTTTTGTGGATGTATGACGCAACTTTTACAAAGGAAAACCAGTCCCTGTCTTTCTGGGTAATGGGGCTTTGTTATTCTGTTAGTCAGAAATGGGACCATTGTAGAGCCAGGAGGGAAGAGTTCATGATTATTCTTTTTTGAGAATTTTTACCACTGTCCATTTAAGCATCTTTAATTATGCTTTATTTATTTTTAAATCTGGAAACAGCAGATTTCAGGGAGTATCTGGCAATATCTGGCTTCTCTTTCAAAGGAAAATTGTTGCTTGAGATTTCTTTAAAATGTCTTATTTCTCATATAAAAGTAAAAGACATTTTTGAGGAGAAGATTATGTAGAATGTCCTATGACTATGGGACTTCAGCTGAATCTCCTGAAATGGGAAGGGGTTTAGCTAGAGGGGAACTTATGCGGATGCATGTGTATGTGGAATGTGCAAAGCCCACAGAATAAAGCTCCAGCCATTAGGCCTCCACTCATTGTTTTCCTCAGAAATAAAAATCTCAGGAACTAGATCTTAATTTTGGGGAGTAGGTAAGATAGATATTTCTTCCTCCTTATAATTACTGGCTGGGTCTTTATCCCTGCGTCTCTTTTTATATCTACCTGAGAACTCTTTCTATACCTACCTGAGCAAGAACTGGTGTCTCTCTGTCTCTATCCTGGCACTGCCACAATCCTAGATCTAATCTACCGCTCTAAAATCATTTGTGGGATTCCTGAAAAGCTTCAAAAATTCTTTGGCTTGCAAGAGCTCCAATCCCACAGGACCATCCCTATCTGCCCCAGTGAGAGCATGTTTCTTCATGCATAGCCCATGCACCACTATGGCTCTTCAAGCAGCAGGTAAAGATTTATGTGAGCATGACTGTAGGATGAACACATTACAAACATTTCAATGTACTGAATTTTTTTGCAAAAATCCAAGCAGTGTCTTGTTATATGGTTTTGTGAGTGCTCACTTCTAGTAGTTTTCTTCTCTTTACTAGAAATACGCTTTCTGCAGTGAAACATACATTATGCACAGTATTACAGTGCAGAGAAAAGAGCTGTTAGTTTTCTTCCTCCCAGCTTTTTACTGGAAGATAAAGAAACATGTGAAGTAATTTCCCTCTAATACAGAAAAAGCAGCTACAGGAAAACGGTAAAATCTTTACACAGAATCACAGAATGGTTGGGGCTGGAAGGAAGCTTTGATGGTCATCCAGTCCAAACCCCCTGCTAAGACAAGTTCACCTAGCTTTAGGCTAGGTGCACAGGCTACACAGAATCATGTCAGGCAGGTTTTGAATATCTCAAGAAAAGGAAACTCCACAACCTTTTTCCCTGCTCTATGGATCTCCCTAGAACCTATTAACTGTAACCTAGCGTGATTTTTTGCAATGATTTTCTGGAGATAACACTGTTTATGGACTTTATTGGAAAGTTCCACAGATAACATTAGAGATAAATGCACCTGAACCACTCTAGTGCTGTTTAGTTTCTGCTATTTTAACATGTCTCTTTAACTTGTTATAGAAGGAAAACCAGACATTTTCATTACATCTGCTTTTGATACAAAGATTAGGATTAAGGAAAGGAAAAGTTACATCAGTGTCACTTTTTTTTTTTTTAATATGGTGGGCTTCAGACTACTTCACTGAAAGCACCTAATTTATTCCTAATTCTTATATGCCTGGAGAAATAATCCTTCTGAAGCACCTCGCTTTCTTGTGTAGGCAGAGAAAATCTCTTCGTGGACAGCTAAACTTAAGCAAGAGAACCTTCCTTTATTACAAAAGAATGACTTGCATTGACTACCAGAGGACACTCACTTTAGGAAGATTGCTAAGATTATCTGACCATGAAGTATAATATATGGGCAGAGGGAATCCCATCTCCTGTATTTCTATGGAAGACTTTCAAAACAATTCTCTCTGGGAGTGGATCTGCCTGCCATACTAAAGTGTAAGCAGAACGAAAGAAAAAGTAAATTATTTCCAAAATGAGATAATGAATCCTACCTTAGGACATCATAGATGAAAAACATGTAAAAGTGAGATTCTAATATGGAATTATAACAATTTCTTATGAATTATAAATATTCCATATTCTTTATTATAAATACCTTCAATACATATAAAAGGGGAATAACTGGAGCTTAGATCTTTTGAAACTAAAGAATCCTTTTTAGCCTATAATATAAAGGAAACCTTTTCAAAAGACGCCTTGAGACAGGCAAAATAATGATCAACAACTGTAAATTCAAATTAAATACCACAACACTGCTATTTCTTCCTATGTATCATGATTAATCTACGTCCTCTTTCTAGGAACATAAAAACCACCCAATCTGGTGCTAACAAGGAAAGCTCTTGGTATTTTAAATGTCAAAAGCATTTCAGTAACTCAGTAATATTATTGCAGAGAAAACTGAAATATGGACTGCTAGTAATGCTTTTGCGCAATCCATTTATACCAAGCTTGAAGAAGTTTTGTTGGTATAATGCTACAGAGGTAGGGCTGAGCTGTAACACCAGTTCTTTGTGTGCAGTTTTATAGCTTGTTCTTATTGTGCTGTTGCTGGCATTGTTTCTGTAATATTATTGGATCTTCCTTAGTAGAGGTGATAGGAGCACGGGATGAGGAGGCTGATTACTGCTGCTCCTAGTTCTTTGCTCGAAGAGCTGCAAATGGCTCTCTGTAATCACACTGGTTATGGGGACACAATTCTTTCAGTGTTTTGGTTTGAAATACTGCTGTCAACTGTAACTGAATAAGCATCTCTGTGGGATGTTCTTTTGTGTATTCATGGGCTGAATATTCAATTTGCTAATGCATATAGAGCAGAATTGTAATTGCTTTTGCCCTTAAGATTGGAAACCTATCAGTATCTTTAAGGTTAATTTCAACTTTTTTTAATGCAGTACTTTTCCTTAAGTTTCTTCTCAGTCCTTGGAGGGAGAAGTAGGAAAGGAAATTCTGTTTTAACTATGACAAAAAAACCCCAGTAAAACAATATGTGTTGAGACAAAATAAAACTTATTTTGCTCTCAAGAAAGGTCTAAATATTTAGGAAAATGACTAAAGTGACACCTGAGTGAATATTTATTGTGCAATTGTAATATCTTATTCTTCAAATGGCAATATTATTACATGAAATTTTGAGCATTTATTTAATTTGCTAATATTCAAAGGCACGTTTCTGATAACTTTAATAATAACTAATGATTTGTTGTTAAAATATTTTTATATCAACATTTTTGACTCTATACAGAAAGCAGATGCAGAGAAATGGAAAATATGAGAAACAATTATGTTACTTCTAGGCACATGGAAAATTATCTTAACAGAACTCAACATTCATGAAGTTCCTGTATATGTACTACATGACCCTCTCTTCCTGAGGATCTCATGTTTAATCAATTCTTGAAAGTGTCTTTACTCATTTCAGAAAAAAAATCTAATTCAATGTCAACTCATACTTCTTAATTCAGAATTTTCTAGAGAAAATTCTTTTCCAAATGAAATGCAAGTGCATTCATTCAGAGCTCCTTGCTGAAGAGTAACATTTCCTTGAGGAGCAAGTAAAGCTCTAAAAATCAACAAAAGATAATTTGCCTGAAATTTTAATTCCTTTTATCAAATACATGAAACATTATTTTCACACAATTATTGCCAGAGAGAATCCTTCATGCCATGTCTTTGAGAAGCTATTATTTCAAATATACTAACTGGATGTAAGATACCATTGAAAAACAAAGCAGTGAATATAACTTCTGATTTTTTTTATTATGTTATTATATTTGCAACTATCTGCTTTTCTATGTATGTTATTTTCTGAGAGGGGGGGAAAAAGAAAAAAGTGAGGGATGGTAGCTAACAAGGTGGCAACTTCATGGTTAAGGCACTTGTTTGGAGACTGCATGTCTCATTTTCTTTAAGGAGGGAATTGCGTACAAATCTCCCTTTATACCTAGGTTGTCTACTGCATGCATTCAACTATTATATGAGAAGAATAAGTATCGTCTATGGACTTGCTGCAAAAAATTAATTCAGCTTCAATATCATTCTTGGAAATCCTTATCTGCCATGAAGAGTGTTTATTTCATGTGCCACGTTGCTTTCTTCAGAGTGCTTCACTTTTTATCTCATTTGGGTTGAGGAGTCCTAGACATGAGCAAGTCTGAAACAACTGATGCTGAAGGACATTTCAAGTTAAACTGGGTTGTACCCTGTTAATTTAAGTCCCCTCTAAATTATACAAGATCTGAGGAGGTGTTTTCTGGATCACAGCCATGGACAGAAATAACCAAGTCTTGTTTATGTCTTTTTTTTGCTGATGAACTTTTTTTTTTTTTTATTTTCACATCCGACCATTAAGTTCATGAAACATCTAATACCAAATACCTTAATTTAGAGAATATTAAGGTGGAAGCTGAAGGTATGATCAAGAGAGGTCTTTGAAAGGCAAACCTGGGTGCCTAAATTTGAAAGTTCCTTTTTAATTTAGGAACTCTAATTGCTGTGTGGAAGCACACACTTCTCTCTACTGACTGTAGAGGGAACCTGGGCACCAAAGGTAGGTGCTTGCAGAGATGGTGTCAGTATTCTCCATTGTCGGTAGACTGTATGGAATGGCAATTAAAGCAAATGTTATATGTTCATTTCCTGGATTATTCTGAGGCGTGTTGCAGTTAGATCTTTCCTGTACATTTTCCTGACAGTTTACTTTGGATGTAGAATTTGCATTACACATAAACAGGCACACGTGTGCTTATAATTTACAACTTTTAGCATGAAACATTAATCTTTGAAATTAATTATTAAGTTTATGTTTTAATGTTAGAAATTAATATAGCTTCTCTGTCTGCGAGTTTGCCTGGAAGGTTTAACTCTCATTGCAAGTGGCAATAGAAAACATCTTTTTCTTAATTTATATTTCCAATACAAACTAAAATTGTGCACAAACTAAAAAAAAAAAAAAAAAAAAAAATTAAAAAATTAGTAAGGTTGAAAAGTATTAGCTGGACATTATTTATTGTTACAGCTACAAAAAAAAATGCATAATATAGACAATTAATACGACTGTGGTGAAGAATCAGAGAAACAGTAACTATTTCTTTTACCACTACATAGGAAATTTATTAAAAAATAAAGTCTTTTCTCTAAAAATATTGATTTCCTTTCATTTGCTACATATGAATGTGGAAGGACTTTTCTTACAGGGTGTTTTGTTTGTTTGCTGTTTAATTTACACATATTTCTTCTTTTCTTCCACTTCTCTTTATGTACACAACCTTTCATGAAAATGGGTGAATCCAAGTCCCATTCCCTTAGATTTAGTTGGATTCATGCCTCGAGGGCATCTCTTCGCAGCTCATTATCTTTGGTTCCAGCGGTATTTTCCAGGTCAAAGTCATCTTGCTTTGCTTGTTGTTTGAGCCAACCAGAGTCTGTGAAACAGCAATAATGCTATGCTGAACTGGAGCTAATAAATCCCGCATCTAAGCAGGATTTGTTTTGTCTGAGGGGTTTTACTCCCCGCTAATGCAGCCACAGCCTTTGGCTAGTCAGCAGG
>NW_009929562.1:78695-111154 GCF_000696875.1 Nestor notabilis
AAAAAGAATAAGCCTGTGAGTCTTAAGACATTCTTGCTGAATCTTGCTCAGTGACATGAAAGCTGATGTAGTGTCTTTGCCCCATAATTAGCTGAGTGATTTTCCTTCCTTAGAGATATCAAAAACCTGTCTGGACATGGTCCTGGGGAACTGGCTTTAGGTGGCTCTGCTTCAGCAAGGAGATTGGACAAGGTGACCTCCAAAGGTCCCTTCCAACCTCAATCATTCCATGATTCTGTGAATTTCATGCCAGTGCATTTTTGCATTTCATAACATGAAAGTTTTGTTTTCTTAATAGACCAAGTGTAATAACAACAAAAAGGTGGCTTAATTTTTTCCTAGGTAAGTTAATTATGCATGATGCCTATGTCTTGACCTTTGGTTTGAGTTACAGCAGATTGTACACAGGACAAAAGGAAGTTTACACTTAACATCAAGAGTAACAGCCTCTGATTAAATAGAAAAGTCTTAATAATACTTCAAATAATTAAGACAATACACTTGCTTTGCTTTACTGTTACTTGTTCTTTCATAAATGCTAAAAAGCCACCTGAGAAACCTCCAGGTTCCCTGTTATCTCTAGGTAACTGGTGGAAGATAAAATTATTTGAATAAGACCTGTCATACTCAATTAATTGGACATGGCTAAATTACAATGTAATACCACAGCAAAACATTTGCAGGCTATGCCAGATAGCTATCTGAAAGAGCCACTTTACAGAGAACTTCTTGGAGAGATGTCAGTTTGGCTTTCCTCTTGTAAAGTCTGGCAAATCTGCTTGGGTTTCAAAGCACACTTCTGAGTGGACTTGGATGTGACACCCAGCTACACAGAACATGCAAGGATCTTTTGAATTTTAGTCAGAAAATAGTTTTGTGAAGGCTGGGTGAAAGCCTTCACATTCAGAAGAGGTTAGAAAGCCAGGTGCTACTTTTCTCCAGATTGAAGACAGCAGCTGATGGAAAATGAGCAAAGAGTGTGCTGGAAATCAGAAACTACCCAAGTGAGGTAGAGGGGTTGAACGAGCAGTGACCTATAACAGGATGTGCTTACAGAACAGTTCACGTGAGACTCATTTCCAGATTCAGCAGCTGAATAGAGGGGTTAACATATAGATGTTCACATGTAAGGTGCTCATTCACCTGGTAGGTGAATTTAATCTCAACTAGATCTCCACTACCTGTAATGACAACTTAGGCACCAGTGTGCCGCAGGCACTTATATTCAGCTCCAAACAAGCTGAAATCTTGCCATTTGTCTCTGAGGTGCAGATGACCCTGGTGCTGGGAGAGGACAGCTGTATTTTAGTAGTTGCTATAGATTGCCCTTATGCATCAGGCATCTGTCGGTCGTTAGTCCCATAGCTATGTATGAAAACTGACATGGGATGCCCAGTGTTGTCTGCAAGAGTCAATAACAGCTTCCTTCTTTGAAGGTCTGACTGTCATAGCTGTAAAGATTACACAACTTCTCAGTTTCTGACAACCCACGTCTTCTACTCTGGTTCAGAGTGCTCCAACTGGTGGCCTTTCTGCCAGCTCTGCTTCAGGGGACTCTTCTCTCTGGCCCATGCCATCTTCTTGGTTGTCTCTGCATTGGAGCAGGAAAAAAAGGAGAGCACTGAACAGTAAATGCAGATCACTTAGTAGTTCATAGTTTTTAAAATGACAGTCTTCACTGGGGAGCTTGGCTCCAGCAAGGTGCCATCCTGCCCGTGAGGGACAAGGTCCTGAGGAACCTCAAGAGCAAGTTGTGGCAGCTTAGAGGCTGGCTGAGGCCCAAAGCTTGTGTGTGACTATCAGCATTGAAAAGGTTATTCCTGCCACGGTTTGTTTGTATAACGCCCTTGGAGATGATATAGCAAGTAATATAACACATTAGAATGTAATTAGTTATTATTACCTCAGATGGCTAAGATTAGGCTTCTTATTCCGTTCTGCCATGGTTTATTATAGAGTAAGAAAACACAGGGAAGACAGGGCAGCATCACTGAAAATTTAATACTTCTGAGAAGAAGCAGGAGTTGGAGCAGCACCAAGCTGCTAACTGTGACTGTACCAAGGAGGTAAGGGTACACGAGACTTGCTGCTCACTTCCTGAGGCCAGGACTTGAAGAAGGACTTTTCTCATAGAAATGTTTGTTCCTTGGCAGGTTTCTTTTACTAGTAGCTTCAACCTCACTGACTGGTGATTTATACTGGGACATCTTTTAAGCAGGTTGCTATTAAAAGAATGTGGATTGTTTGTTGGGTTCTTCGGAATGAGCATAATGTTATGGCCCATTAATTCTCTGTTCACATACATCAAAATGCAAAGTTCACTTGTGGGATGTAGTTCTCCTTCCATTGTTACTGAATCTAAAGGTAAAAATTTTACTGGCTTCATTGGGAAAGATTTGGAATCATTCAAAATTTAACTCTTCATATGATTATCATACCTAGACAAGTTCCCATTACATATTTATAGGCTGAGTGTGAAGAGGAGTTCACTTGAAACTGGGAGGTATGCTTTTTTGTAAGTTATAAAATGTTTGAATATGGTGGGCAGCATGCATTTGAATATGTGGTTAATTGGATAGGAAAAATGCCAGGTAGCAAACAATCATAACTTGTCATAGTTTTCACTCCATGTGCCTAGATGGTACGCAGACTGATGTAAAACTCTGTATGTGCAGAGGTTAGAATTCATCACTGTACCGACGACCTAGTATCTACCAGAATGTATTTAGTGCACTTCCTGCAAGAGAAGCTGAATAGCAAACTTCTGCCATCTTTAGGGAAAACTGAGGACAATCTGTGAGAGAGTAGTTTAAGAAAATGCTCTTTTTTTGTGACTCAGTTTCCCATTAAGGCTCATAGAGAGGAGGGAATCTCATTTTCCTGTCCTCAGAGTTTAAGCATTTACTTTCTGAAATGTTGCTGTGATGTTTCAGAGAGGTTTTAGCTGTTATTGTTGACTTCTTCAGGAGTTCCTTCAAGGTGCACTACACTTGTGCCCTGACCAGCACTGGTGGTGTGCAGAACGTGCATGTGATACCAGCTTCCCCACCCCCACCTTGCCAGGGTGGGTGGAGGGAATGGGCCTGAGCAAGATTGCACAGAGGTGCCTGAGCAAGATTGCACAGAGGTACCTTAACAACCACAGAGTTAACTTCTCAATTTTCATCTCATTTTTAATTTTTAAAATAAAAAATATTATTTTTCTTGAAAAGTTGTTTGGAAAAGACCTATAATTTGATGGAAAAATTTCCACAGTTGCTGCTCAAACTCTGATGAATTCAGGCCTTCATTATTTCCAGTGCTATCTTTGCAGTGCCTTCTGAGTAACCAGGTTTAATAAACTGCTGTATTTTTAGATGCATAATAGCAGGTTACTTGTGATTCAACATCTGTATGAATTGTATAAGTAAGGATAATACAAATTAACCCCATAACTCCATATCGTAACCCACCTGTTTCTGATCTTTCACAGACTACTTTTTTTTTTTTCCTAAAGAAATCCATGTTCTTTGGGAACATTATCTGTACAGATTGACCTGTACTATAGTTTGACCTGTACTATCTCTGACTAGTCCTGCCTTGTCACAGGTGCTGCCTTTATGCTGATTACCTTATGATATGGATGAGGTGAGGACTAATTTTCTGTTCAGTATTTTAAAAATTATATACATTAACCGGTGCAGGTTGTACACAGAATAACATAATAGTGTCATTGATCTATCGGCAGAACAAAACTGATGGTCTAATGAAAAATGAAAAATAAAATCAATACAAGAAAGTATTTATTTTTTCTTGTTTTTATTGCCCTTTATGTAAAACTGTTACTAAGCATATTATGGAATTAAAATATCAGAGGAGGAACACAATGTAAAGAAGAGAAATGAAGATGTAGAGAAGAGGGAAGCATGGTTTTTTTGAGGTTAGAAGAGAGCTAACAAATCAATGAACCTGTGGGATAAAGGAAGGTAGCACCAAATGTCAGGAGCTGCATTGACCTGTTTGAATGACGAATTGTAGCACAGAGAACATTATGACACAGGGCATGTAACAATATGCCAGTGCAAGAAAGGTTGCAGAAATGTCACCTGTCAATAAATCTCACTACACACCTTTATTACTGGAGTCATCTAGTGTCATGATCTTTTTGCATGCAATGTTACCTGCTGTCTTGAAAACACACACTTAACATATGTTTTGATAAATATTCATCTCTGAAAACATGATTTTAACACAACAAACACAGTGACAAAAATACAGAATGAATGATCCTGAAGTGTCCGATCAAGCTGAGAGTGTATGATACGGAAGTAAAAATCATGTTTTTGTTCATGTGTTCTTCACAGTCTAAGAAAACTGTCAGTTTGGGAAAGCTTGGGGGTTGGGCTCCACTGGAAAGATTTATTTTTAAATAATATTCTGATACAGTTAGTATGGCATGGCATTGCAGGTTATCAGCATTTCAGCTGAGTGATGATGGAGCTTCCAGAGGTGTGACACAGTAAGAAAACCTTTGGGGCAGGTAATGCGTGTGGTACACACAGCTGCATGTATGTGGTTTTGGCCTGTCTCCAGGAATCCTTTTGCACAGGTATACAGTGGTCACCAGCACAATCACACATCACAAATTTATTCTGAGAGGTTTAGTCCCACCAGGAGAAGTTTCAGGAGTCACACTATAAAGTACATGTCAAGATTTCCGATTAATTTTGCCCTGCAGCTGAAGCAGGAAATGTGTAATAACCAATCTGCAGAAGAAAACTAGTAAAGTTAAAAAACAAGTTGATGGGCTTTTTTTTTTTCACTTCAAGATTAATTTATCTATGTAATGCTCATAGGACATGGTTTTTGTGATCAGACAAGTCCCCCTGGTTGCAGATGAAAGGCGTAAGTTTTCTTCTTCCTTCACCCTTCTTCCCCTTTGACTGATTGCTGCCATTTCAAACCTTTTAGTAGATATAGTTTGTGAAAAAGATCTGGGCTAGAAACATACAGCTCTTGGCATCCTCCTGCAAGCACTCCACAAGGCAGCTGTAGTATGAGCAGTTGTGTCAGGAGATGGCAGAGAAACAGCTCCTTGGATAGGGGGATGGGGAGTGAATGGGTGAGCAGTAACTGATGAGCTTCATGAAAAGCAGAGAGTGAACCTAAGAAAAAACTGTTTACAGACAATGGTGTTACACCAGCCAGGGATTTTATGTTGTCACTTTACATTGAGTAGTCTCCTAGGGAATCAGAGTAAATGGTTACACTCTATCCTGCTCCACTCATGGATGAAAAGTCTCAAATAAATAAATTTGGAAGCAAATTGCCTTCACAGCACAGTGCCCTTTTCTGCCTAGTTTGCAGTTTCTCCAAGTGCTCTTGCAGAAAATGCATACAATTCAGCCTCATTCTGCTAGGCATGGGTGTCATCCACAAGTATTACATGGAAAGATGCACAGAATTTGATGAAAGTGAGAGACAAAGATGTCTGGACCACCATAAGGCATGTAGACTACATGTCTGAAAAGGCCAGCAACTTTCCTCTTTCCACGTAGCAGTTCTTAAACTGTCACCAATTTCCTTCTTTCAGACAGCTGCTTATGATACTCTTCAGACCCCTATCTGAGGTGGAGCTCCTGAAAAGTAATAGACTAGAGTGCCTCTATGTCCTTAGGGACCATGGTGTTATTGCATACAGAGCTGCATAAGCTGGCAAGTGAATAAGCAGAGCTTTGCACTGCAGGTACCTCTGCTGAACACTTTAAGTACAGCCATGAGCATAAATCACGTACACTCAAGAATACTCCTGGGAAAAATAACCCAGACAATATGTGACATTATATGTAATAGTAGTTTTCTGCACATTCTTGCTTTCACGGGGAGATGTTACACTTGTAATAGCAGAAAAATTGTTAAACAATTCCCATCAAATGTATATGAAATTGTACTTGTCCAACTTGTCCTTGCTTCCTGCTTTGGAGATCTGATCCCGGCAAGCTGTAACAGGAATTAGAACAGAGATCCAGGTAATGTATTTGGACGTGTAAGGCACATGCTTACTTCCCTGTGCGGGCAAAGCAGCAGACCTCACAGGTGTCAGGAGATCTCATTCTGACAGTCCAAGGCTTTCTCAAGAGTAGAAAGCAGCCAAATATCTGATCCAAAATCCATGAAATATTCTAGTTTCTTTTTTCCTCTCCAAATCTCAGAAAAGAACAAGCTTACTTTGAGATGGAAGTTACACATATTGGAATAAAGAAAAATTCTAAAAAAACAAATAATTCTTGTTTTTCCATTTTCAATTTGCTAGAAAAGAAGGAGTTCTTGGTCCATGCTTGCTGTTGTTTTATTGCTCAGGTCTATCCTTTCCATCTCTAGCCATCTGCTTAAACTTCTTGATTTAAAAGAGAAATCATATTCAGAATGTGATAGCAAGAAACTTACTTGCAATGTTAAGACCTCTACTTCTTCAGATTCATTGGCTTTCACACTCAGGAATCTTTTACTTATTCCCGGGTTAGTCTGCTTGCTTTATTTACAGTGTGTTAATTTGCCACTTCATGGTCAGAACACACAGTTATCAGGTCCAGGCTTGTGAAAAAGAACAGGCTTAAAGACCAAAGTGTGAGAAGGTGTTTCAGAGCTCTCACCTCCTATCTAATCTGTGGATTAGCAAGTTTTTACAGGTATGCAGTTGAAATCTTGGATAGTGAGCACAAAAAGGAAGAAGGTCAGATATTGTAAGTATTTAAAGCTTCAACCTCCCACTGAATTCAGTAGACATTATCTGCATTAAGCCTTTGGAATTCTAGGCCAGTGACTGCTGCAAAGATTCCCACTCAGTTTTTGTAAAGAAATGTGTGTTTCTGCAGATATGGAACTTGGGTCCTGCAGGGTCGCGGCTGGTTTGGAAGTGAAAGTGAGCAGCTTCATTAAATGAACAGTTTTGTCCTCAGGTTCTTGTTTTCAGTTTGAGAAGAATTTGAACTTTGAGTCTTTTTAGTGTTTCCAGGTACAATTTTGAAATGTTGACTAATTTCAAACTAAGGTCAGTAAGATATGAAAACAATACTAAAATTTAATCCCTTGTCAGACAAGTAGTTTGATAACCTGGCAGTCACTGGATCCCCACAGTGACTACATAACCCTACAGGGCATAGATACAGCAAGTTAACAAATTTGGTACCATTAGAAACTTATCTCAAAGTGGCAAAAGTAAAACTGTGTTCTATTTAGTTTTATCATCAATGAATGGAGACTGTGCAGCTTGATGGTAGAAGGACTTCAAAATAAAACCAAGGATTTTATCTCCAAAGGAGTTGTTCTATAAGAACAGGCCATGCTGTTATAATGGTGCATAATGTGAGAAAATGTGTGGACTTTGTAAAGAGCCCTGTATTGACGGATTATATTACTTCCAATAAGCATGAATAAGAGTCTTTTGTACAAAGATTACCTATTAACCAAGAGCTTTCAGTAGAAGTATCTGAAACAGCTCCACAATATTTGAGCTACTTCTGGACACTAAAATTGCTGCCTAGATGCTACTCTGATCTTTCAAACCTGCAAGACAAGTAAAAAAGTATTGAAAGCCCAGGGCTGCAAAGAGATGAAGGTTTGCTAATAAGTCATTCACCTTTAAATATGATTCTGCAAACTCTGAGAGGTTTTGGAAGAAACGTAGCCAATGGAAGAACAGAACAGCATGAGACAGCTACAGTCGGCATGGTGACATAAAACGTGCAGAGTAGACATTTATATATTGAGTAAATGTTCCCAAGAATATCTGAGAAGAGAGCAGAGGTCTGTTTCCTGGGCTTTGTACTTCACTCTTTTGTGATAATATTTGATTGTCAATTCCACTATTTGGAAATTGCAGTACTAAAGTCATATGTTTATTTTTAATAAAGAAAGGGAGACCAGAAAGGTTGTGGGAAATATATTTGCTGATTATTTTTTTGATCAGAATGAAAAGAGTGGCTCAAGAAGAACCTTGCAAAAGGAGAGAGCAAAAGCTCACAGTGGTCTGTTTTCTTCTATTCTCATGTAGCTCCATGTATGATACTAGTGGAAACCACCACTCTCTGTGATTTATTTCTTACAGTTATTGCGTATGTGAGAAAAAATGATGACAGGCATCTGAGGTGAGAAGAGTGCAGTTACTATAATAAGTGTTTGTGAAGACATCACTTGTATCCCTGATAAGGGGAGTCTTCTGTCCCAGTCATATATCAGTACCCAAAAACTTGCACACCTAATATCTCATTTCTCTGCTACTAATGTTTGAGGCCAAAAAAATAGTATTATTCCTACAACTCAAAGATTAGTGGAAAACTGCTGGAGTCTGCATGTACCTTTTAGCAGAATATGATGCATGTTTTTTTGATTGATGCTCATTCTGAATGCAAGCAAATCATCTGGCAGAGAGCAAAATTACCCAGTGACCTAATGTCCTGTCACTGATACACAACTAATTATATGATCACTGATCCACATAACATCCGTTATGTGAATTTGAATGCCCATCTGTTCACTCCAGATTAATTGTGACACTGATAGCTCCACATTATGAAACTGTTTTTTTAAAACCTTCAACAAAAAGCAACACCCTCCCTTCCCCCACACCCCCCAACAAACAACACAAAACCCCAAACCCAAACAAAATCCCCCAATCACCACTTTTCAAAAAAAAGTGCAGGGTTGTAAGTTCAGATATTCTTTTCACTGCTAGATAAAGCACAGCAGGACCGAAGGGAGTAGGTCATAGCATAAAACATGCCTAGCAGTTAGAAAGAAGTTATTCTTTACCCAACCTTTTGATACTAAGTAACGTTTAAAGAAATATTGAAAGGTTCAACTCATCTTGCTTAACATTATATCAGACAGCAGATGTAGATGCCTGTATATGAGCTAGTCATCCTTTCAGGGAATGATTCCATTGACCTATTTTGTATGTCTACTGTAAGACAAGACAGTTTTGCTCCAGAAATGTGTGTTTCTCTCTGCTTCTCCAGCTAAGGGAGCTTAATATGTGAGATCTGATGTAGATACTATACTGTATATGTCTATATTTTGTGAAATCAGTTGCACCATCAATTAATTTGTAGGTAAATTTGTATGTCACATCTCTTTTAGCTGAATTTTCTCTTTGGCCACCTGATCTGGCTGAAAGTGTCCCTGCTCATTGTATGGGTTGGACTAGACGACCTTTGAAGGTCCCTTCCAACCCAAAGTATTCTGTAATTCTTTGATTCTAATTCTTCGATTCTAATTCTTCTCGGATATTTTGATTTTTTTGACTATTCCTCATGAATCAGTGCAATTACAATTTTTGCTAAAACCATATATTGAGCCAGAGCAAATAATCCAAAGAATTAACATTATTTAGTGTTCGCATCACTGTGAGTGATCCCACTTGTAACATATGTCCCAAGACCATTTTTAGTGAACTCCACTAGAAACCTTCTCCCAGTACTTATGGTTGCATTCTTAAAAGCATGTTAATTTTTCTGATATTTTATGATATATCTGTTAATTCCTGAGCTATGCAGTTTTAAAATAATGATGTCATGAATTTGTGTATATATGTAAATACATATGTACTTGTGATTTAATTGTCTTTCATCTAGCAAATTGAATGACATATTTTGGTCCATTGACCGACCATCAGCTGGTGGCTTGTGTGAAGTCTGTTAGTTATATGGTAGCCGTTACACCATTTTGCTTCCACTACTAACTTACATTAACAGGCACTCAAAATGGATGAACAAAACCAATGGAGTCATGTGAGGGACATGCCTTAGCTTTGATAAAAGCAAAACCAGAAACTGCACTGTCTGTTTCATATGAGGAATTCATAGTGCTATTTATTATTGAGATTATTTCAAATGATCCACAATGATCCTATTACTTAAATATGAAATGTCTGTTCTCTGGACTATTATTCATTATTTCAACAAAGTGTTTTTCTATGGAGAGTAATGGGCAAACTTTATTTCTTCCTGTTTTTTGCAAGAAAAAAGTTGATAATATCACACTTAGGGAAAGAAGTTGTTATAGTTGGACATATACCTACCATACTGTCCTTACACAGAGCCTTAGATTTTAGTTAGACATACTAACCCTGGAATTTATTTCGCTAAATTTAAGAATTTGACCAGATTTTAGTATTCTTAGATTTGTCCCAGTTAATTCTAGATGTCTAAAATGTCGATTTTTTTAATCTGGCCTAGACATTTTATGCACCTTTACTGGTAACAGAAAGAAATAGGTAGGTTTGTAGAACAACCCATCTCATCCCAACTCAGACAGCAAGAACAGATGATATGAATCATTTACTTGATGTTTTTATTTTTGCGCTGATAATGATGTGGATCGCACTCCTAATGAGTTGATTTGTCAAAGGCAAGTACTTAATTCCTTGTATAGTCAAGTAAGAGAAATAGTTACATTTGACAATGCTTCAAGATCTACAGAGGGAGAACTTATCTAAGTGTGGGTATGCATCTGGTGTAAGTGGCAGAAATTCCAGAAATATGTATTGTACAGACAATACAAGAACAATCAATAGGATGAAGAGGTCATATGGACAGAAAAGGGACAATACTGCCTGGCCTTAAAATAGAGTCTACTTTTATATGTGATGCAACATGTTTATATATATGCCAAATATATAGTAAACATCTTGAAACAGCTTGAATTAAGAACTCCATTCATGATTATACTAAGGTGCCAGGTGCTATGGATGCAATTCATCTCACCTGTCTTGTATAATAAGCATATACAATGTTTAAAGGGGAGCCATCATATAGATTGTCTTTATAATTAACTAAGAGAGGAAGAAAACTTCTCTGCACACCTAAGCCTTTCTGCAATCATCTGATCTATTTAAATACCTATCTTATCACAAGACAATCCATTCCCTAGAAGCCCATTTACTTCCTGTGCACATCAGACACAGATTTTTACATTAGAGAGACCTGCTTTAGATCCAGTGAATCCCATCCTATTAATTCCTGGAAAAAGATGTTTCAGACTACACGGAATGTACAATTTTACTTTAGTTCAAAAAATCTGAACGTCATTAAAGGACAAATGAAGTATGCTAAGGAAAGTACAATAGAGTTTCATTGACTTCAGAACTGAGAAAAGAAGTTGGCTGACATATATTCAGGCACAAAACATCATATCCTGCACACTTACGCAGATTTTCATGGTGTAGTCCAAATGATCAGTCTATGCACAAAATAATTCCATTATTATTATGAAATCTGATATAATTTTAAAAATCGCTGGAAATCTTAATACATAGCTCGTTTTTAGCCTAAATTACTGGAACAAATCTCAGTTTGTGCAGACCATATGGTCTCATGACGTTGCCTGTCATGTTGCCTCTGTTTTTCCTGTAGACATCTATATTCTTGGACTTAAGGGAAATAATAGCAAATCTATGTCAAAAATTATATTATTTCACAGAGAATAACCTGCATACTATTTTTTTGCACGATCTGCAAAAAAAAAATATATTTTTTTTCTGCAAAACGTGTTACTGGAAAGCTTAATATTGCTGCAATATTAAACCATATGTATGTATTTCATTCTAACTGTATCTTATACAATCTTATGTTTCTGTGATTTTTTTTTATATTTTTTTCTTTTAGGACATTTTTGCTAGAAAAATAACCAACATTTACATATAACAGATATATTTGATCCAGTTTAAAGGGGAGCCATCATCTAGGTTGTCTTTATAATTAACTAAGAGAGGAAGACGCTTCTCTGCACACCCAAGCTTTTCTGCCATTCATGTGATCTACTTAAATACCTTTTAACTGTCATTGACGTTAGCTATTTTGTATTTCAAATTGTATACAATAATTTAATTAGTTATTGATACAAGAGACTAAATCAGGAGAATTAAAGCTGCTATGGTATTTTTACATGGTATTCTCTGTAAAAGAAAAAAAAAACCAAACAAACAAAAAAAACCCAAACAAAGAAGAATCTGAAGATAAGTTTTTCCCATTTTTATGGCTCCATTAAATATAAGACAACCTATTTACTGCTGATGAACAGTTCAACAGTATCATGTTTGTTCTTAATGAAGTTTTCTGGTCATAATTTATTATTGTAGGAAGTCATAGTGCTTAATTTCTTACAAAAATGAAGTTTCATATTCAATAGTGCCTCCTTTCCCCCGTGTTTGAAAGATTATTCAATTTACATACAGATAGAGCTCAACACTGCAACAGGAAATCTTATTGTGGGAACACAGATTTAAACGGCAATTTTAGGAAATTAAATAGGAAGTACACAAGCTAAGTTTATATTTTCATGTGTCAAGTTGAAAGTTTAAGAGCTGTTTTGCAAATGAATTAAAAGCCATAACCAATACAAAAAAGTATTTACACAACATTATTCAACATTCCCCTTACTGGTATTTACTGGGAAAAGCAAAGAAATAACGTTATCAAAGAAAAGTGTAGTTTAAGTAATAATATTACTTTTTCCTGGAATTTCTATTTTGAAATATATAATCAGATTTACTGATTAGAAGACATTTATTCAAAGCAGAGTTGATGAGGAAAATTTTCACTTCAGTAGATTTTGCAGACTGCATATGTAGTCTGAAAACTAGTTTAATTGCTAGTAAAATCCAGCTGAGTTGTTTCTCAAGCTACATCTTTGTAAATATACAAAGAACTAATGTACTGCAAGTAATAAATCATGAATTTCTGTAAGTGAAAAGCAGTATAAAAAACCTGTAAGAGATGTTGTTATGTCTTGGATTTTCCAACTAAAATGGTAAATTTTTATTGTGATCAATGTCTCAGACAACCTGAAAAATAATGTCATTAAACTTTTGTGGAATGGCCTGCAGTCATCTTGCGCCTTGAACTGATTATTTTCATTATATTGTGCAGTTTGCTAGTTAAAGGCAAAGCTGAAAATGTCATATAGAGGGTTATAAAGGTCAAAAGAAGAAATCTGTCTTTCACAATAAACTTTCTGCATGGCTTTGGCAATGAGTCTGTTGACTGCTTACAAGATATCAAATCTGTTAGCAATTTAAGCTTTATGTTCACTGTGATTAGATGAAATAGCTTTCATAAACAAATTCCAACTCCAAAAATAACAGTTGCATTTTGCTTTCAATCAAATATGTATCTAAAGAAATACTAATTAAAAAAAATAGAAAGCATATTTTGCCTAAGCTAGATCTTTCCTACATAGTAACAATTGAAACTAGACTAGTTTTAAGATTTCTTACTAAAAAAAAAATTTCAACAATTATTTTTTAATCAATACTTAACATAATGCCTCCCTTACAAAGGTAATGAATGTTCATCTTTTTGTGTTGGCATGAATAGTTTAGCAAGATCTGGCAAATTCCATTGTTACTTCTGAATGATTTACTCATATTAGTTCCTTCTGTGTGTAGGAGTTTATGAATAACCAAGTTGATGGAGAGGCAAAATACAGCATACAATAAAATCATATAATGGAAGCCTAATGCACCAATCGAATGAGGATGACGATAATAAAAGAGATATTTAAAAATACCCCTACCTACTCAGAAAAAAATAACCCAAGGAAGTATGTCAAAAGCTTTACTTGTGGTGGAAAGAACACAGTTACCTAAACATTGTATTTCAGTGTTTTTTTCAGGTGCCATGGATGCTTTGACATGGTCTCCAGCTGTCTCTCTAGATATGTACTGAGCTACTACTGGCTGTGTCCCCTCTGCAAGCCCTGTGGTGGCTGTCCCTCGGGTATCTCAAAAGCCAGCGAGATCTGAAGTGTGGGCAACTGGAGTGAGACCCTTTTATCTAACAGGTTGAGCTGAATGACTGCCTAATTTTGTTAAATGTATTGTCTAGATCATTGCAGACTGCAGTGGGAGCTGGGGTTGTTACTGTCCTGGCATACAACACATATTTAGATGGTTTATGTTAGAGCTGAATTCTGCTGTGTGTCTTATGTCATGCGCTGTATGTAGTGTAAGAGGCAGGAGTGTAAATATAGGTGTTAATACCATCAAGAATACACTAGGGCATGTCTCTTGCTAAGACAGAAGGTATGGGAGACCTCTGCTCTTCTGGAGCAGCAGCTGAAGGTCTGGCAGGTACGTTGGGTGTCACTTGAGGGATGACACTAGAAGATCATGCTCAGGAATCTGAATTTTTCCTGAAGACTGCACAGTCTTCATCTGAAAGACAATCCTCAAAGACAATCTTTTTGATTTTCTGTGTACTCCATGCTTAACACGATGGTACCCTGGTATTGAGCAGTTCACTGGTTCCCTTAGATACTGTTGTTGCACAAGCATTTACTAAATATCCATTTTTGTATGCAAGAACTGGGCAGATTATCTTAATTTCATGAAGTAAGTTAAGCAACACCCAAGCATTTTTAAATTTTGTTGTTATTGTTTTAAAATGCAGGAGTATTGGCAGGAAATAAAAATTATATATACAAAATACTGTGCCCTGGTCCCTTCTAGAAAACCCTTTACCCACTGAAGCATTTCATGAATACCTCATCTGTCACATCTGTAGACCAAGATCCTGGAGAAAAAAACAAGGAAACCTGTAGTCCTTAAATATAGTACACTATAATACCTAACACAGTATATCAACCAGTAAGATCACTCTGCAAAGGACAAGTTGTATAATTTGTTTGATTTGAATCTACCAAGTGATGGCAACTTGGATCATCTACTTGAGTTATATTGTTTACAAGACTATTAAGCTACAAGTGCAATCACTGTTTGTTTGATATACCTTTTGGGTTGACAAGGGAAAAATGCTTTTAGCGGTAGAAAAAATTATAGTGCTTGCTAGTGTTGATCACAGCTTTTCCAATCCAATGTATTTCAGTGGACAAATTCAGTTTTCCCAGATCCCTATACATACTAGGAGAAGGTGAGAAAGAGGCACTGAGCCAACAACAGAGGAATAGCAGTTTAGGGACCACCTAGAGAAGCTGTATTGAAATACATGGGGCTGTAGGGGTGCAGCCTCTGACTATAATCTATGCAAAATCATTGAGATTGAGAAAATTCAATAAGAAATGTGAAACAGAGAAGGGAAGACTAGACCTTAGCAGTGCTTTCGATAGCACACCCGTGCCCCCCACCCTGTGGAACCTGAGGAAGTGGCTGGATTGACAGATAGATGGGTTTAAAATTGTCTAAACAACTGGGTTCAAAGGATACTTTAATCCACCACTTGCTATCTCTTCAGCAGCTGCTAACATCCCAATGGTCTGTACTGAAGCTGATGTTGTTCAATAGCTTCATAAATGACCAGGATGATGAGACAGAATATTCCTCAGCAGACTGCAGATGTTCTTTGAAAAACTTGAGGCGTTTTTTTTAAAGTTCAAGTGGGAGAATTATGACATTTTTTCACATATGGAGGAATAGCTGCGTACATTAGGAATTGACTGGGTGGGTAGCACCTGGCTGAAAAGCACCTGGAGGTTACAATGAAGATCAATATAAGGCAACAGTGTGCTTTCACCTCAAATAAGTCAAACTACGTATTGGGATTTATTAGGAAAATCATGGCAGGTAAGGCAGGAGAAGTTATTGCATGCCATAAAGTGGTAATGAAGTCACACCTGGAAATCTACGTCCACTTTCTGGTCACCCCAGTTCAGGAGGGACTTGTTAAAAAAAGGGAAAGTCCAGGAAAATGAAGCTGATCTGGGGCATGAAGTGTACTGTAACATGAACTATTATGCTGCAGGAGCTGCTTCACACGTGTAGCCGTATGAAGATGAGCAACATTAACTGAATTTAGTTAGTCTAAGGCATGTAAACTTAGTGGTCTGAACTTACCACTGAATCCCTTCGTTGGAAAATGTATTAGTGAGTATTCGTTGCCATTCTCTAACTGTTCCAGTTTCTTTCTGTCTTGGTTAAGATTGCTCTCTGGAGAGGAATTAATATGAAGTCAGTGAAGTTTAAACAGAAATTATGTTATGCATTTTAACATGACAGTAATTTTACAATAAGAGTAAATAAACATTTGTATATCTTCCCAAAAGATGTCAACTTCATTTGAAATCTTTACGATTCAATTCCTATCTACAAATAAATGCTCTGGTTTAATTAGGAGCAGCAGGTCCAATTCAGAGAGTGCATAACTAAGTCTACAATTTTTTCTATAGTCATATTAAATGATCATCTTCATTCCAGTTGGTCCTAATATGGAAGATTGGTTCCCCTTTACAAAAAGTCTTTTTTCAATACCACATTGTGCAAAGTAATCTTAAAATGCAGGCATAAGATTCTGAACATATTTAAATAGACAGCACTTGCCAGCACATGTGGAAAATCAGTGTCTTTAGGCAATAGATTTTCAAAATTTTTTTACAATGTTCCAATCTGAGGTTCAATCTGCCGTGTAAAAGTTTCAGTCTTCTAAGAAAGCAAAGAGTTTATCAGGATATCCGCAGTCTTTGGAAGGAAATTTTGCTTAGAAGAGAAAGAAAGTATTATTAAGTAAAGCAAAACAAACAAACAAATGTCAACGTAAATGACAGACAGTTGAAAACCACCTACTTCCCTTGTGGCTAGTCTTCCAAGGTTTTGAAGAATCATAAAGAATAGTTATGAGAGGTTTATTTTCTTCAGCCTGGAAAAAGGAAGTGAGAGAAAAATGCTGTCAAAGTATGTATAATAAATATTTGGTGGATAAACAGTGTCAAATATACATTGGAAAAAGCACATTGGTTGATTTCTTAAACATGCTTTTCAGTGTAAAGAGTCTGGCTATGCAAAAATGCCATTGTGTCTGGCAGGGTCATGAACAAAGCAAGTCCCCAGCAAAAAGTCCTAAATGTCCTTCCCCAAAGGGTTCTTTGAATCTAACTAAATGACACATGGGTGAAGGAGCATTTCTTGGGGCATTCACAATATGCCACCGCTGGTGCAGATGAGGACATTTAAGTGAAAGGGTGTTCTGAGAACACAAGTGCATTAATCAGCCCAGAGCAAATATCACCCCTGCAAATGACAAGTTATAAGAATGACATAAACAGTTGGGGTTACTGATAATCTACTGAAATTACACCAGGAGTGCATAATAATACTATGTATTTATATGCACACCCAAACATATTTTTACATATGCACAGAATCAATCTACAGCACAAATACTGTTAATGAAAATCTTTGTTGCATGAATACATTGATACTGTGATGGTGAAATAAGTTACTGTTTTGAGCAGTTAATTGCAAACTTTTGGTATTTAAGTGATGTAATTTGTTTTCTGAAATACAGTTTAAAAGAGAGAACTTGAAAGTTTTACAGCAGCTATTTACTTCAGTTGATGAAGTGCATCTCTGAAGTTTTACTTAAATATGAGAAAAAACAAAATGCTCCTACAACTGTTTTCCAGATAATGCACATCACTGATGTGTTTTGTCAGTGCAAGCACTAAGCAAAGCACCACCCTTCTGGGATACATACTGTGCTTTCTAAGCAACACGTTTGAGAGGCACATAAGGATATGTAACTTTTCCTTGTGTTCAGTATCTCACTGTAATTTTAGACAACACAGTCAGAAAGTGGAAATTATCATTAAGTGACATAGTTTCTTTCCCTCTCCCACCCCAGGAGAGCACTGGCTGTTTTTTTGTTTGTTTGCTTCTTTGGGGGTGGGGAGGTTTGGTTTTGTTTTGTTTATTATCGAGAGGAAGCCAAGGCACTACAAGAAGGTGTAGGATGATTGTCAGAAAGTGTTCACACTGATAATTCCTCTAGAGGCTTGTCCCAGACTCCAAAAGTTGAGCCTCTTCCAAATTTCTTGTGTTCAAATGAAGAAGCATTGTTCTTGTGTTTAATGAAGGTATGGATTTTCATCCTCAGAGAAGTAGATGGAAGGAAATTCTGGGTATGAAATTGAGACTGTAGACTCAGTTGTATGTTGTGATTTGCGAAGCCAGTTGCCTAGAGGGCTGTTCACAGATGGGGTAGTTATCATAGATCCACAGTTCTGGATCTTATATTGTGTGACTTTCATTCTTAATAATTTTAATTTATCAAAACTTAGCTCTATTAGCAAATACCTCATACACCAACCGTTATTGCATATGTAGTAAGAGCTTGTAAAGCCTGTTGCACTTGCAGAAAAGTCTGATACAATGATGTATTTTAAAGCAAGACTATAGTGAATAATCCATTTAATTTAACATTAAGTAGTTTAATCAGAATTGTTTATAATGCATTGACTAGAACAGATCATCCAAATCTGTATCTAGTTGTTGCTTTTGCTGTATAAGTTACTGGAAGAGTTTCAAATACTAGAAAATGGATTTATAGAGCTACTCTGATTTGTCTCATCAGCTTAATTTTTTGCACAACCTCCCCTTCCCCTCCCTGCCAAAGCCTATTAACAAATTAATATGAGACCTAATAAAAGGTGAGTGAAGTCAAGTGGTGGTTAGAAACTGTGAAAGGTGGCATCTAAGGGTAGAAAGGTTGTGAAATGTAGCTTAGTTTACTAATTTATTTACTACTTAAATGAGAATGTGGCTTTCTTCATCACTAACGTGAGCTCCTGATAAGAATTCACGTTTTTCTCCTTTCCATTGCTCCTGTAAATTATACGAAAAGGCATGTCAGTGGTTAACCTGCTGTTGTGCTGATCAATGTTGTGTCCTTCTTCTGCCTCAACTAAGTGCTTTCATCTACTCTAAATTGTCTTTGGGAAAGAAGACAGCTGGGTTTGCAGAATTTCTATCAGAATGCAGGCCTGCTACATGGTCATAACTCTTAATTATAGCAATAATGCAAATTATTACCAGATTAAAAAAGACTCTTTCTTAATGAGTCATCATTAGGCGCAGGAGAATGAATCTGTCTTGACACAGATCATTGTGTAAAATAAGATAATTGAGAAAATCAGCATAGGAATTATGATAGTTGCCCTTAATCAATATAAATAAGCCTGTAAGCATATCATAGAATCATAGAATCAACTAGCTTGGAGAAGACCTTTAAGATCATCAGGTCCAACCATTACTGGGACTGCGAAGACTTCCACTAAACCATGTCACTAAAGGCCTCATCTACATGGTTTTTGAATACTTCCAGGAACGGTGATTCTACCACTTCTCTGGGCTACCTGTTCCAATGCCTGAGTACCCTCTTGGTGAAGAAATTGTTCCTAATATCCAGTCTAAACCTCCCCTGGCACAGCTTGAGGACATTACCTCTTGTCCTATCACTTGTTACATGGGAGAAGAGACCGACCTCCACCTCACTACCTCCACAAAACCTTTCAAGTAATTGTAGAGAGTGATAAGGTCCCCCCTGAACCTTCTCCTCTCCAAACTAAACAACCCCACTTCCCTCAGCCGCTTCTCATAAGACTTGTTGTCCAGACCCTTCACCAGCTTTGCTAACCTCCTCTGGACCCTCTCCAGCACCATAATGTCTTTCTGGTGGTGAGGGGACCAGAACTGAACACAGTATTTGAGGTGCAGCCTCATCAGTGCCAAGTACATGATGATGATCCTAAACTAGAAGGAGCTGTGGACTTCCTCAAGCATAGAGTGGACTTGCATAGGAATCTGGATAGGCTTGAGAGGTGAGCAATCACTGAACGGTATGAAGTTTAACAAGAGCAACTGCCAGATTGTCCATGTGGGATGGGGTTATCCTGATTATACGTACAAATTGGGGAACAAGAGGCTGGAAAGCAACCCTGTGGAAAGAGATTTGAGGGTCTGGGTCCATGGCAAGTTCAATATGAGTCAACAGTGTGCCCTGGCAGTTAAAAGGCCCAACCATGTCCTGGGGGGCATCAAGGGCAGCAGCACTAGCTGGTTAAGAGTGATGATTGTTGCACTCTGCCCTGCACTAGTGCAACCCCAGCTCGAATGCTGTGCACAGTTTTGGATGCCTCAGTGTAAGAAGAACATCAAACTCTTAGGTGGTGTCCAGAGGAGGGCAACCAAGACATTGAAAGGACTTGAGGGTAAGACTTACAAGGAGCAGCTGAAGTCACTTGGTCTGTTCAGCTTGCAGAAGAAAAGGCTGAGGGGTGACCTCATGGCAGTCTACAGTTTCCTCAAGGGGGCCAGCAGAGGACAAGGTGCTGACCTCCTCTCTCTGGTGACCAGCAACAGGACATGAGGCAATGGAATGAGACTGCATCAGGAAAAGTTCAGAAAGGTTCTTCACTGAGAGAGTGGTTGGTCACTGGGACAGGCTCACTAAGTCTGTTGTCAGAGCTTAAGGAATGTCGGGATGATGTCATATGATTTAGTTTTAGGTAGTCCTGCAAGGGGCAAGGAGTTGGACTCCATGATCCTTATAGGTCCCTTCCAACTTAAGATATCTTATGGTTCTGTGATTCTATGATTTTGACCTAAACAATGCTGCTTCTTTTTGTCCTTATTCCTAATCTGGTGGTGTCATATGAATAGTATAAATCAAATATCTTCAGAACACTGTTTGTTTGCTGGGGTCTTTTTTAATTAATTTTGGTGGGTTTGCAATATGTGTGTAGCTTTACAATCAACTTGCAAAACGAGAGATAGGTTAATGGCAGAATTTGAGGATTTCTAGCTTCTAACACATACAGGTTTCATTCACTGTCATATTAATGAACAGAGATGCCCTCTCCTAGTTAAAGGTATTCTTGTCAGACTTCACCTTCCTTCCATCTCTGCATTTCTGTTAGGGTTTGGGTATTCTTTCTCCTCAGTATGATGTCCTTGGTTCACATAGACATATTACAACATTGCAATATTTGAACTTGCTCAGTTCTAATTTGGAGGGACTGACTTTAGGATGAACATATTGTTAGGCTGTATATAATTTTGATTCTTGGCATAATTCCTAATTTTGTAAATAAATACATTTATGTATGTCTCTATATAAGTCTCTGTAGGTATCAGTATAAATACAGAAGGAAGTAGGAAGCTCTAGTCCTTCCTACATTAAAATTGACCATCTGGAAGATCTTGTCCAGAGCAGATGCCATGTTTCTTTTAAGTTAACATTTTAATTACTGTGTGATCAAATGACTGTCCTGGAACAAGTAATTGTGAAGTATTTCTAGTACCATGAGAAGTATAACATTACTATACAGTGATGTTACCTTTTTATATACAGCCATCCACTAGTCTATTGATTGTTATTCATAGTCCATTAAGAAGGTTTTGTTGAACTTTTTATTGTCCTTTCAGGGGCCTTATTCAAGGTGAATTTGTTGTCCTTGTCTGTTATCATCTCATTGATTGCTCTCTGCAAAGAATTTCAAAAGAACAAATCAAGAGGTGACAAAGAACTTGCCACAGCACTTATTTGGACCATGTGAATGCTTCATCTCAATGGGTATATTCTTTCAATTTTAAAAGGAGTCAAGAATGAATAGTTCCTTGTCTGAATAGGAAATTTTGTGCTTACTGAAATGTGCATTTGAAGTTCTCATACCATAGATGTTCAAAAACCCCCTTCCTAAAATGGAGGCGTCATTCTAGATATAATATTCATTGCAGTGCAATATGTGTCTATAAACATACATGACCTTCTGAGCATGCTAAGCTCAGTTACCCTCACCTTGCATGCAAATGCTCCCAGTGATGACTTTTTACTAAGAGGGTCAGTTATCAGTCAGGGAAAGTTTGAAAACTTACAGAAATCTGACCTGAACTTGCAACTTGAGTCATGGGCAGATTCAGTACAGGACTGCCAAACAACAATGATCAGAAATTAATTATCAGGCCCTCTTGACACAATATCTACTCTTTTTGGATTTTAAACCCATGGAAAGCGAATATGATATTCACTATTCTATGATTTCTTTTTCACTATTCTATTCTATTTATATTTTCTCCATGGCCATGATAGCCTAATAACCAAAAAATTATGTACATGAATCATCTGTTGTTTGTTTAGTTGTTTGTCTTGGGGGGAGAGGTTGGGGTTTTTTTGGTTGGTTTTTTTTTTCCCCATGTAAACTTGACCCAGGAACTGTGATCTGGAAAGAAAATACCAACTACCCTAAAATTATGATTAAACTTTGACTATTGAAAATAGTACAGGCATGAGGAAGCTTTTCTATAGGGAGCCGATATACTCTTTCTGTCATCTAAGCAACGAAGGAATACTGTCATTCTCTGAAGTCTGAAGTGAAATTTGTCTATAGTAAATTGGGAAAGGATCCAAAACCCTCCTGGCCATTTCACTCCTCCTGGCTTCTGATAGTCTGTTTTCAAGGTCTCTGGATACAACCCAATGTTTCCATCTTCAGATCCTACACTGTTCTTGTGTCCCTGTTAGACTGAGGCAGGGATAAAATCCAGGTGGAAGTCCTCCAAGCCCTGTTATTTTGTTTGTGCAGTCTGTTGCAGAAAGGATTTGTGGCTAAATGTCACTTCTATTTAGAAGTACCAAGGGGTTAAAGCTGGTATTATAAATGTCATTTTCAGGGGAAGCATGCCAGATAAATGCTAATCTGCTCCTTAAGCACCCTCCAGTGATTTTCATAAGCACTCTTCAAAGAGTAAAAAAAAATTATCATGGTACAATATAGGAATTATAGTGCAGACACTCTTCAGCCACTGTGGTTGTAAACCTCCTGGTCTGAAGCTATAAAATCAAGGGAGTTCCTGCCACCAATATATGGATAAACAGAAGGAATGACAGATAGTAAGAGTTTTCTTTCTACCTAAAAATCCTCCAAGCAACATTTTGAGAAACTGGCAATTTTTACACGAGCTTGGTTAGGTGGTTAACCTGAAGTGGGGCACAGAGAGAAACATACCTAGCTAGAAAACACTGTTTATTCCCTTTCACTGAGGATTTCATAGAAAGATGCTATAGAGACGTTTTGTCTTGAAAGGGAGTTCTCATGTGGCTCTTTGCTGCAGCTACAGATGACAGCAGTAGAAGTCAGGGATCTCAGATGAGGTTTTCTTTACAGCAGAGCCACATGAGAGAAAAATTAATTGTGTAGCTGGTTTATGAATGCAGTGAAAGTTGGAGTATTTGGAATACAGTAGATAGTGTTTCCCAAAGGAAAGCCACATTAGCGTTTATCTCTGCCATAGGACTGTGGCTCTCTATTGCTCACTAACAATGTCATGTTCAATTAAGTACTTGTTTGAAGTCCCTGTCCTGCTTTTCCTTGTGCAATATCTGCAGCCAGCACATCAAAACAGGGTAGGGAATTTGGTCAGTTGTACATGGAAATAAAAGGAAGCTTTGATGGGCTCATTGCATGCCACAGTCATTTCAATACCCTGTACGCATGCCTGCTCCTCCCAATTTCTAAAGTGCTTTTACTATCATAAATAAACTCAATAAAGATGTAAGAGATGGTGACAGGGTGCTGCTGAGGGGTCTGTGGACTGCATCACAGCTTTAACACATGGGCAACATGGGAAAATATTTTCATTTGTTTTTCAGAGTCCAGGACAACCTTCCTGGTCACACTCGCATCTCCCACATGTCATTTCTGTGTCCCTCAGGAGTCCCACATTACCGTTACAGCAACACAGCACACCAAGAAGTTCCATGTGCCACAAGACTCCTGGAGGGGAACAGGAACTGTAACGCATCTTAAGAGCCAGGAGCTACTACTCTGGAGTCCAGTCTTGACCTGGAAAAGTCCTGCTAGAAAATACACAATTCTTAGCTTAAAACCTGTGCCACAGAGACGTGATGTCTACAGTATGAGCGGATGCTCTGTCATATAACTTGATATGAACACCCCCCTCACCATACAGTGGACCTCTATTTATCCTTTAACAGTGAGCAGAAGAAGGATAAATAAGAAAAATATTGAAAAGACACTTAGTAACTTCTGGTTCATATGAATAGAGTGGGAGTAGAGAGACTTCTCTCATTAAATAACATTGAATGTTATTTCCTGACCCATTATGAAATAATTTGCGGTGTAGTAGCCAAAGCACATCTTTGGTGGAGGGAAAATGTTGCCTGGTTAAGACTGCCTGGACTTCTAGGTAGAGATCTATGCTGGAAGAATCCATGAATTTTCACAGATACCTTCACCATTTGAACTAAGTAATTGCCATAGCTCTGACTATCTGCTTTCTGCAATGACATGAGCAGGAGGTCATGGCTGAAGATGAACCCATAAATGATGAAATTTGCTGAACTGCTTGCCCACTCCTGTAACTTCCATTAATCCGAATCTGCTTTGAAGATAGGATTTATCAGTCTGTTTTGATGTTATTTTTATTATAATATCAGATGCTTGGTTCTTTCTCCACCATGCCTAAATGAGTCTTGATCCTGCCTAATCCCAAACAAAAGTACCAATTTTGCACATTCACTGAAGTATATAATTTTTGATTCTTTCTTCTTATCCACAGAATGTCTTATTTAGAACATAAACATAAATATATTTTGTATTTCTATTCACTTTATTTATCTGAAGATGTACCCATATTTCCTTGGATTAGTTTACTGTCTTCAATCATAGAATAGTTAGGGTTGGAAAGGACCTTAAGATCACCTAGTTCCAACCCCCCTGCCATGAGCAGGGACACCACACACTAAACTAGGTCGCCCAAGGCTCTGTCCAATCTGGCCTTGAACACCTCCAGGGTTGAAGCATTCACAATTTCCTTGGGCAACCCATTCCAGTGCCTCACCACCCTCACTGTGAAGAACTTCTTCCTTACATCTAACCTAAAGTTCCCCTGTTTAAGTTTAAACCCATTACCCCTTGTCCTGCCACTAGAGTCCCTAACAAAGGGTCCCTCCCCAGCATCCTTATAGGCCCCCTTCAGATATTGGAAGGCTGCTATGTGGTCTCCACGCAGCCTTCTCTTCTTCTACAGGCTGAACAGCCCCAACTTTCTCAGTCTGTCTTCATACGGGAGGTGCTCCAGCCCCCTTATCATCCTCGTGGCCCTCCTCTGGACTTGCTCCAACAGCTCCATGTCCTTTTTATGTTGAGCCCATCAGAACTGGACACAATACTCCAAATGAGGTCTCAGAAGAGCAGAGTAGAGGGGCAGGATCACCTCCTTTGACCTGCTGGTCGTGCTTCTTTTGATACAGCCCAGGGTACGGTTGGCTTTCTGGGCTGCAAGCGCACACTGCCTGCTCATGTCGAGTTTCTCATCAATCACCACACCCAAGTCCTTCTCCACAGGGCTGCTCTGAATCTCTTCTCCAATAGCTGTCCATTTCTGTGTCTAATTTATCTTTCTGAAATTTTTGTTTCATAGTTTTCGTTAGAATTGTAAGAATTTTCAAGATGATTGATAGAAAAATGTTCCTGTGCTGGAATGAGATGAAAGATAAAAGAAAATAGGAGACTGAGTTGGTCGGTCAAAACATTTAATTTTGATTGTTTTGAACCATCATATTTTTATTTTTACCTTTTTACTTCATTACTTCTTTGCACTATTTTAAATTGAAAAGTAATTTAGGAGAAAAGACCCATATTTTTGATTTTGAAAGTGTAAATGCAGACTATTTGGAGATTTTAAAGCTTTTAAAATATTTGATTTTCAGCATTTTTCAGAATGTTCTTCTGGGTGTTCATGGGAAACAGCTATTTCTTATAAACAGTCTTGTTTCGATGAATCGTTCTTTTCCAATGAAAAAAAAGATTCTTTACAAAATTAATATTTAAAAGCAGTTAGTACTATGAAGTTTCTTTTTTGTATATACATCTTAAATTCACTTTGTAACTTTCTTTTTAAGTTCTGAATATACATCAATCTTTCCATAAATGCTTTGTTTCATAAATTAATTCAGAAGGATATTCTATAAAGGGGAGAACTTTATTGATCAAGTATATTAACATTGAATTATTATTCTGTTTTAGAAATATATTAGTCATGTAAAATATCTGTAGTATTCGAAAATAACTGTAGTAAGCAACAAAAGGCATTGCCATTATAAGCAGTATAAAAAATGTGCAATTAGTAAAGAATAAAGAAAATAAGAAAAGAGATTAGAACAAGGAACATCATTAAAAAAACCCACAAAAAACTCCACAAAGGAACATATCCAATTAATCTTTAAAAAGTCTATCATTTATTCAAAAGTAACAATAAAAATCTTAAGTCTTAAATTGAAAAAAAACATAAATAATGACTTTAACTCAAAGGATCAAGGGATTTTATAACCACAATCAAGTAATATAATTTTACTGAGGATTTGCATGCCATGTTGCCTAAGGTAGGCTAGACAAGTGATTAGGTGAACAAGAGAACAGGAGAAAAAAAACTAATACATTTCATAGAATATAATATAAGGCTACTTTATTACCTTTTAATTATATTCTGGACATAATACCATAGCTTCATACTCTGGATAGTCATTTGCATGTAAAGGAACTTCAGTAATATGTTGCAGCTGCTCCTCAAGAGACAAGTGAGAACAGGAGGTAGATAAAAAATATGGCAACTCCTGCAGCTGTGCCTGGAACCCTACTAATAATAAGTAATGATGATTAAATAGTAAAAGACTATTAAAAATGGGAAGAGCTCCAGGGATCTGTTTTGTATGACCTGAAATACTGGCTGATCTCTCCTAACTTCGTACTCATGTAGTGTAACTGCACACACTTTTTGGTAGTACCTAGGCTGTCTTCATGGTCAGTGATAAGAGGTATGGCTATTCATAGCACACTTCACCATAATTCTTCACTTCAGACGTCTCCTTCAAGATGAGATGAAAGATTTGTTTGGAGAATCTTTCCATTTAGAGGAGCTAAGGATGGTTGGCTCAGGTGTAAAAGTCTTTGGTAAGATGAATCTCATCCAAAGCAGATGGTGTCCTTAAATTTTTGAAAGTGGTGACATCCATATAAATTTGTATTTTTATATAGAAGTAATAATTTTTGCATTTCAAAGAATATTCACGTACACAGACATTAATCACTTTCCAGTGCTCTGAGTCATTCTCTGGTGCCACTTACTGCCTTTTTGGTCAGACTAAAAAAAAATTTTTCTCATCTTAGGTGCTCTGATTTCCGCTCTGGGTGACTGAAACAAGCTAAAGGAATCAGAGTGTGGTCTAGTGAGTGTATGATTGTCCTCAGATGTACATCTATGTGCAGTAATTTAGGTTTTGACAGAAAGAGATTCTTCAGCTGTATTTTCCTGCCTACTTCTTCACATAGATGGGTTTAAATGAGATGAACTACTAGCCTAGACTAGTTTCTATAATTTACTTATTTGTGTAAGTCATGATAGGTAGTGATTTTCTTGTATAACAAATAATATTATTCGTATTCTTCATTTACATCTCCACTACGAATGAACGAAGAAGGATGAAGGTGGAAAAAAACCCCAAACCAGACTGAAAATCTCATAAAGAAATAAATACCACAGGAAAAACAAACACTTTCTGTGTAACCAAGGGAAAAAGGATAGTAAGGAAGAAAAAAGGAAACAAGGAAACATTTTTCACTCACTTCCCTGAATTCTTAAGATCCCTGTTAAAAGCCATGAGCAGAACCATACCACCTGATACCTGTTGTCGTGGTTTAAGTCCAGCCGGTGACTCAGAACCACGCAGCCGCTCACTCACTCCCCCAGCTTCTTCCTCCCTCCGCTCCCAGAGGGATGGGGGATAGAATCGGAGGAATGTATCCCCATGGGTTACGTCCCCACGAGTTGAGATAACAGCTCTCCAGTAACTAAGGTATAATACAGGCCACTACTGCTACCAATAATAATGATAAGAGGAATAACAAGGGGAGAGGACACAACCGCTCACCACTTGCTGACTGATACCCAGCCTGACCCGAGCAGCAATCTGGGCCTTCTGGGTAACTCTCCCCAGTTTCTATACTGGGCATGATGTGCTGTGGTATGGAATACCCCTTTGGCCAGTTTGGGTCAGGTGTCCTGTCTCTGCTTCCTCCCGGCTTCCCCTCTTCCCTGGCAGAGCATGAGACTGAGAAGGTCCTTGGTCAGAGTAAACATTACTGAGCAACAACTAAAAACATCGCTGTTAACAGTGTTGTTCCCAGACTGAAAGTCAAAAACACAGCACTGCACCAGCTACTAAGAAGGAGAAAAATGACTGCTGTAGCTGAACCCAGGACACCTGTTTAATAAATTAAAGAAACAGACACAACACCTTGGGTTTGGCCTCCCTACCCAACTGGAAACCATTGTAATTAAGGATGACATCTTTCCTTCAGCTATTACCTCTTACAGTTTCCTCACCATTTGTTTTTGTAAATATATTTACATACATTGTGTCTTCTAATTTGTGAAATAGAACACAGCAGACAGCAGAGTTTCATGGAGCACACTGATGTATTAATATTAATCAAAATAATATATGCAAATCAGACCTGCTAAGGCAGTTTTTTGTCCTACAGGGGGAAGCAGAGAGCTTCTGTTGCTTCTTTTTGGGGTCTTGCACATACTCAGCTTCCCATTCCTTTGGGAGCTCCCTTGTCATCTCTTTCCTCTTCCTTTTCTCTGCGTTTGGTTATTGACTATCTATATTGACTATTTTTGCAATTAACTCTTTGAGACATATGTCTGCACATTTGCCTGTAAATATTTAGCAAAACATATCTCCTATAAATAAAATGGGTAATTTGTTCATTGAATAGTAGGTCTGCTGGAGACTTCAGCACATCAGCTGATCCTATCTGCACCGTACAACTGGATGCAAATATAAAACCAGCAAAAAAATGTTATCAGCGTATGTCTTCTTATATGTGCGTATCTTTGTTGACCCTACTGTAAAACTTCTGTTTATTAATATTTACTTATATGTATTTGTACACATATACATTATAAACACTATGTGCACATGGATAATGTGTGCCTAGTGAGTAGCTAATACATTTATTTCTTTACATAGAGCATCCATGTATCGAATCATTAAAAAATCCAGTAATTCTGAGCAGTGTAAATGATTCACAAAAACTTTCTTGGCTGCTCTTGTAAGTATAAAATCCCAAAAGTAGAACCTAAATAATTGATATGTAGCTTTTACTCTTTATGTAATCACCGTGTCTTTTTTCAGCATTGGTGTTGCCACCTACTTTTACCATCCCTTTCCTTTACAAAGGAGTTATAGTGGTTAATTTTTCTATTCTCTCATGTGAAGCTCAAACTCTATTTTACTTCTCCAACTGTGCTATTTTTTTTCAGGAAACCTCTCTAAACCTTTTATTCAAAGTACAGGAGCCTTTAAAAAACATGAGTTATCACAAGCATTTGGACTCTATGCTGCAGTCTCTGGGTCTGTAGCTACTTAGCACTGTCCTTTACTTCATTTCCTTGAGAGTAAACAAAATACTGCATTGCAGCAAATCAAATTTAAAGAGACACGGTAGGGCAGAGGTCTGGATAAGAAAGGCTCAGTTTTGTTTGCCTCCTAGCAAAATAATAAAGAAACGAGAGACACAGAGAAGCAGCTTTTTTGTTCTTTATTCTCTTTTTTAGTTATTGAAACTTAAATAAAGCCTGTTAGGACACATCGTTTTACAGCTGAGGAAGCCAGCAATATGTATTGTTGAAGTAAAAACACACTGCTGCCATTTCATATTGCTATAGCATATAGAGAAGGTGTGAAAAATAGATGTATATTAAAAGGCAATAATTTATAACTGCTGCTTAGAGGTGTTTTTTGGTTTTTTCTTTTTTTTCTTAGACGAATCAGAAGGTTTTAACAGTTAAAATGTAAGCAGTATTCTCTATCTCAAAACAGAGCAGTGGAAATTAGGAGGATCATAGCTATCATATGAGAACTTGGGACAAATGTTTAGCTAGTACTTTAAAATTGAGGGGCTTGTTGTGTTTTATGTAGTGCTCAGAGGCAGTACACACATTAGTGGGGCAGTGAGAACACACACACTAAAAGTAGGATTTATGTCCGCCTTGAGTTTGCAACAGTTGTGGTCCAGTGGATAGGTGGTTGATGTGGAAATAGGCCAATGCTCTTCTTGCATTCAGGTTAGCTCTATCTGATTTTCTGCCTCTTTCCTTTAGCAGCAGCATGATGATAATGTGCTTCGGACTGACAGCTTCTCTGTAGAGGCAGCCATCCTACTGATGTATGCAGTGATGAAGAAGATCTCTGCCTGAGACCTACTATTGTTATTGGATCCTGCAAGGCAAGGTTTGGGTCCACACACATCTTTTTGAAATTAACACAAGGACCAAAAAAGGAATCTTGAGTTATTTCTCCAACGCACACTCAATGAGCTTGGAGTAGCTGAGCCATTAGAGTCCCATGTGATTATTCAACAGCAGTGAGATTTCCTTCATCTCCCAGCCTTTCTGCCTCTGTAACATCAGCATAACATTGCATGGTGGTATCACAAAGGCATTTGTTTCCTTCAGAAGTGCCCATAGAGTCCACCTTTCAATCCACGTCCTTATAATGCCTTATTAGATGTGAGCTACTTCTATCTCTCTAGCTTATTTCAAAAATACCTAATCACCTATTTTTTGTGATAAAAAAGGGACTGTCTCTTAAAACAGGCAACTCAGAGTTTGAGGCCACTGAGGTTCAATTTGTATTTAGAAATAATCTGAGGTTTTCAGTTATACTAGGAGTATCTTTCTTGGTTTTATTCTCACTTTTCAGTCTTAACAGAACTTTTCTGTATTGAATATTCTCATAACACTTATTACAACTTTTTGGTGTAATTCTCGTTACAGATGGTTCAAAAAGGTTTTTAATATGCATCGTAAATTGCAAATGGTAAAAAAATATTTTTAATTCCAGAGGAAAGGAGAAAGGGAAATTGGTTGTTCTCTTATCACTTTTCATTGTTGATGTTATTTTGTTTTGTCTTATGAATACTTCAAAATTGTATGCATTTCTACAGAGGGAAAGATAATATGTCATAAGAGAAGCAGCAACTCCAGACACAGTGAGTGCTTAATGATGAAGATGCTATCCTGGGACTAGGACAAACAAGGATGAATTCCCTGTTCTGCAACAAATTCAGGATTCTGTGACCTTGAGAAAGAGATTTCGGGCTGTTTACATAAAGTAGATTTGGTAACGAGGGTTGCTGCTTGAATCCAAAATATTGATCCTCAAAATCCTGCTGCTGTTTCACTGCAGAGCCACCTGGATTTTCTTGGCCCCTGTAAACTATATCAGTGGTGTTCCAAAGGCACCCACCTTTCCTCTGCTCTCAAAACTGGTCTATGCTGTGTTGAATGAGGAAATGATCTTTGGGCCAGATAGTAAACTGGAGACTGATTCTGAAATACATAAAGAGACCTTGATTCTAGTCTCTGTAGTCATGGGATTAATATTTACATGAACTAGAAGAGCTTCAACAGCAAACTGAGGGAGTTAATCATTCTCACCAGTAAGATTTCATGGTCTGAAGGTAGAAAAAGTCATGTGGGAGATGAGGAAGAAAGAGAGATTTAAAGTGTGTTCACAGACTCAGCTGGCATGCAAGTATCATGTTTATCATGAAAAGTGAAGGGAACAGAAGAGACAGTGTTTTGCGATCTATCTGCAGAAGGTACAAATTGATCTCTGGCAGTTCCAGTTCCACTTCCCAACTAAAAAAGGATTAGGTTAGCCCAGGAACCTAAGTTTTGGATGGATGACAGCAGGTTAACTAAACCGCTTTTCCTCATTCTAAGAAACAGTGTGTTTTGTGGCTTGCATACCAAGATACCCACAGTTTCTCACTGTGAGAACTATGTATTCTGGGTCTTGTCCATTTTTAAAAAAGGACCAATGGGTTTGGTATAAATTTATGTCACACCTTGTCTTTCCTATATTCTTGCTTGTTATGGTACAATGACAATACAACTAAGTCTTCACACCCCTTGTGTTAGGGACTCAGCCTATCTAAACCAGGGTTGTGGATTCCACAAAATGACTGGATAATTAGAAGTTTGGTGCTTCAATGCCAAATGTGTGCCTCCGGATACCTGACTGTTCATCTGTGAAATGTGAGTAGTTACATTCCTCCAAAGGATGCTGTGACCTGTGGGGATAAATATTTTAGTGACTGTGAGGTACTCTCATATTAAGGCAATATAAGCCACATGAATACCTTTATAATAGAAATGGTACCAAATCAGTGCATTGGCTTTTATTATTTTGCAGAAAGATTCATATATTCTTAGAGTACTTCTTATCCCAGTCAATTATTTTTACTTGCTTAAAATATACATTAAAACACAAGATGTTTCTTTGGTGAATTTGAAAGCAGAAAAGTTACTATGAAGCTGAAAGTAGCTGGGGTAACATGGTTCAGAAGTTCCATTAGACTACAGTGTTGATAGCTAATGGTTTCTATTACTCTTAAAATGCTTTTGAATTGAAATGTTTGAGGTTGAAAGAACTTAAATAGACATTCCAAAACCAGAAATTCAGCTTTTCACTCTTCTGATTTGCCATGAAATTACTGTTAAGTGAGACATTCAATAAACCCATTGACATTTGTGTTGAAATGAGAAGTTTTACATTGAAAAATTAATTGGGTCATTGTCGTGGTTCAAACCCAGCCGGCAA
>NW_009929563.1:0-2621 GCF_000696875.1 Nestor notabilis
CAGACCTTGGGGTGGGGAGAGACAATGGGGTGCCCAATCCGGGTCCTCCGAGCCCATAGGGAAATGGGGAATCCCATCCCAAAGATGTGCTGAGTGCCCTCAAGGTGGGATGTTCAAACAACACTTTGAGAAGATGTGGGATGGGTGGTAGGAGACCTCCCGTGCTCAGGTTAATGGAATGCTTTGGAAATCATCCCAAAAATTGAAGAGGGGGGGGAATTTTTATTCCATCCCCTGCTCCGCTGGATGAGCTGGTGCAGCCAAATCCACCCAAAGATGCCAAACTGCATCATGCGGTTGGTTTTAAGGGAAGAAAGGTATGGAAGAAGGGGGAAAACACGATTATTTTGGAGGATGAGCCTCCAAAGCAGCCTTTTTCCCTAAAAATCCATATCCTGATCATCCCAATTCCCAGCCCAGGGGTCCCATCTGTGACTGCCATCAGGATGCGGCTATGCAACGGTGAACAAATCCATACTGAAGAGGAAGAGAGGGAAAAGAATGGGAAAAGCAGCTGGGAAGAGCGAAGCCGGAGCAAGAAAGGCTTTAAACAAGCCTGGAAAGTCATGGGATCTATTGGTATGCAGCGTTCGTCTGTCTGTTCTTCCCAGCTTGGCCCCGAAAACATGCCCAAACCCGAAAAAATAGGGAACATCCATAGGGAAAACTCAGGCCTTGGAGGGGAAGCGGCTTTTAATGCATTCTTGCACCCCTAACATTGCTGCTTTTTAACCATTTCTCCCCCTTTTTAAAGCCAATTGCTGTTTTTTCCCTGCTCCTGGTAATGAATTTGGGAGTTAATTAATAAATCAGACAATATTCCCATTTCCTACAGCATTCCTGGCTTAGGGATGGTGATCTCTCACCTTTTCTGGGTGAAAAAAAACATTGAAACTCCTCATTTTCCAACTATTTTGTCAAATAAATCCTTATTTCTTGCAGGAAAAGCCCATTTTGGAGGGTCCTGGTGTTTTTTTAGGGTGTCAATCCAAGCTGGCAGCATGCAAAAGTGGCTTTGGAAAACTCCCTTGGTTCATCCGCAGGGAAATGGGGCTTCTACACGGCTGATTTTGGGCCCAAACTATGGTAAAATGGTGTAAAATTGTTGTGGGTGATATTCTGCATTTCCAGATGTGGGATGGGGATTCATTGAACCCCAAAGGTGGTTTTTTAGGGAATAAAAGATGGAGGCTGCAGCGGGATGGGGAGTAGTGCTGGAAACAGGATGAGAAATGGGCTTCTTGGGAAAGCTGAGGGATGGGTAAGAAAATAGAATTGGGAATGCTGAAAAAAACAAGGGAAAAAGGGGGTTTGGGGAAGATGAAAAACTGGGAAGAAGCTTGGGAGGAGGGTGGGGGTGGATGCACCCCCCAGCAGGACCTGTTTGGCTCTGGAAAAGTGTTTTTCCCAGTTTTAATTCCCCTAAAAATTCCCCCTTCTTTTCCTCCTTTTCCAAGCAGACGGGATGCTCAACAGCTCAGCAACCCCTCCCAATCCCCCCTTCATCGGGTACCGGGAAGATGAAAAACTGGGAAGAAGCTTGGGAGGAGGGTGGGGGTGGATGCACCCCCCAGCAGGACCTGTTTGGCTCTGGAAAAGTGTTTTTCCCAGTTTTAATTCCCCTAAAAATTCCCCCTTCTTTTCCTCCTTTTCCAAGCAGACGGGATGCTCAACAGCTCAGCAACCCCTCCCAATCCCCCCTTCATCGGGTACCAGCAAAACCCAAGGAAAACTGGGGAAAACCATGTTAAAATGGGGGAAAACAGTGGGAAAACGGGGAAAACCCATGGGAAAACGGGAAAAGCCCCTACCTGTGTGCAGAGCCAGGAGCAGCAAGCAGGGGGGACCGGGGTGGCCCCGCGGGGCGGCCGGCGCTCCCCACATTTCGCCCCCCGAATCCCTCCGCTTCCCAACTCCGGGCACGTCCCGCGGAGCTCCCGGCTTGGCGTTCCGCCCGGATAAATTCTTTTTTTTCCCTTCTTTTTTTGTTGTTGTTCTTGCCCTTCTCAATAGAGCCCTGTGTCCTGGTGGATTTCGCCTCCCCGGCGGCCTCGAGCTGACATTTATTTGGGGGGAAAACATTCAGATTTGCAGGTTTTCCCCCCTAATTCCATGCTTTCCCACTCCCAGGAAGATTCTCAATGTCGGGGGCATCACCCCACTGAGCCTCGTTAAGGTTTGCCATCCCCGCTGTGGATAATCCCGTGGGATTTAAGGCTCTGAGCATTGGGGATTATATTTGGGGGGTCATTCCACAAAGCTGGATGAACGCCCCTCTCCCGGTGGGGTTCCCCCTTCCCTATTTTCCTCTTCCCAGGCTTTAAAGTGAAGCTGTGGTTGCATCCAGGCTTCATTCCAGCTCCGGTGCCAATTAGTGCCGTTCCCCGGGCATCACTGAATAGGACAGCCGGGATACAGGGCAGGAGGCCCGGAGCCGCTTCCCACCCCCACTGAGCTGAGACCTGCCAAGCTCATCGCCCCAGGGACGCGGGATCAGCCTCCATTCCCCCAAGGAGGGTACAGGGATATTTTGGAAGGGGTCCTGGGAATGCTCTAGGAGGGGTTCTGGGATGCTCAGGGGGGAAACTGTATGGATATTTTGGGAGGCTCAGCGGAATTCT
>NW_009929564.1:0-2591 GCF_000696875.1 Nestor notabilis
GAGCAGTCCTGCAGAGAAGGACTTGGGCGTGATGGTTGATGAGAAGCTGAACATGAGCCATCTTTCATGTGCACTCACAGCCCAGAAACCAACCGTATCCTGGGCTGCATCAAAAGAAGCGTGACCAGCAGGTCAAAGGACGTGATCCTGCCCCTCTACTCTGCTCTTGTGAGACCTCACTTGGAGTACTGTGTACAGTTCCGGTGTCCTCAACATAAAAAGGACATGGAGCTGTTGGAGCAAGTCCAGAGGAGGCCACGAGGATGATAAGAGGGCTGGAGCACCTCCCTTATGAAGACAGGCTGAGAAAGTTGGAGCTGTTCAGCCTGGAGAAGAGAAGGCTGCATGGAGACCTCATAGTAGCCTTCTAATATCTGAAGGGGGCCTATAAGGATGCTGGGGAGGGACTCTTTGTTAGGGACTGGAGTGGTAGAACAAGGGATAATGGGTTCAAACTTAAACAGAAGAAGTTCAGGTTACATATAAGGAAGAAGTTCTTTACAGTGAGGGTGGTGAGGCACTGGAATGGGTTGCCCAAGGAAGTTGTGAATGCTCCATCCCTGGCAGTGTTCAAGGCCAGGTTGGACAGAGCCTTGGGCGACATGGTTTAGCGTGAGGTGTCCCTGCCCATGGCAGGGGGGTTGGAACTAGATGATCTTAAGGTCCTTTCCAGCCCTAACTATTCTATGATTATGTGATTCTATGCAGATCTCACCTAAATAGATATTAGGAAAAAAACATTTGGGCCTTTTCTCCCCATAGGTTGGCTTTCTCACTCAGTCTTTTAACATCTTTTCTTCTGTTAAGACCTTCTTGCTGGCATTTGATTTTAGCAGAGGCAGCATTAGGATCTTGTGCTTACAGGCATCCACACACAGAATAAGAAACTTATAAATGGTTTGTTGAAAGTAATTGTACCAAGTCTTCAATGTGATATCTTGAAAGATATCCTGAGAAAAACTGTTGGTTCTCGAAAAGCAGAACATCAGCTTGGTTTTGGCAGCCTCAGCTGACAGTAATTGCCGCTCCATCTACTGCACTCCCTCTCATATAGCAGACATTTGATTTCCAAGATGATAGCTAGGAGTAACCTGGCAGCTTTCAGACTACAAATACTTTCCTCTTTACTTGCACAATTACAATTGACAAGATGTAAGGGTGGTTCAAAGCATCTCTACTATCATTACCAGTAGCTTCCACCAGCAGCAAAACAGCTTTTTCCTTGTGGGATGAAAACACTTGTGGCTGCCTAGCACTGACCAAAGCTACCCGATACACATGTATATCACATTTACCAATACTAGCTGGCCCCTTTTGCCCAGCCATGGCAGCAGCTACCTCTCAACATTCACTACTTCCTCACTAACTAGTCTCATGTGCAGAGGTTTCTCTCCTGGAACATGAACAGAAGTCAGTGCCTGTATTTCCCAGTGTGTTTAACTTAATGTTACTGTGTCAGCCGATGCACAGAATCACAGAACACAGAACATATTGGTTTGGGTTGGAAAGGACCTTAAAGATTATCTAGTTTCAACCCCCAAATCTAATTCTTATCATTTAAACCCATCAAGCTGGTGAGAGTTAAAAGCACGTCTCACAATACTTGGGAATGTGTTACTTCCCACTTTTATTTTGCATAATAAAGCTCTGCTGTTTCCACAGCTTTTTTTTAGGATTTCAAAGGGTTGTTTACAGCAAACTGCCTCACATGGATGCTGAGCATGACAATAGAAAATCCCAAAGTATCCAATTTATTGGCAGAGGATACTTAAAATTCCTCCTCTTTTCCTGTGCTAGGAATATGTAAAGAAGAGACTTGTTCTCTTCATCCCCTATAGAATTTTAGTAGGACATTTTCCTATGGAGGAATGACAGATAGGGAAAAGAGAGAGGGAGAGATACAAACTCTTTCTAGGGCATTTTTTTCTGCTTAAGAGCCTGTCAATGACCCCAGCTCACATAATGAAATGCAACTGCCCTGCTAAGGTGCTGTTTGCTAGAAGCCAAACTTCAAATGCATTGCTGACTCTTGTGTCTTCCATAAAGTCCCACAAAACTTGTGAGTTTGTATGCTGGGGCTGGAAACTGCAATTTGGAACTGCATTTGGAGGAGGATTTGAATGCTGAGGAAGTTGCTGAAATTCCTTATTCTGTAGAGTCCATGTAGTTACAAGTCCATGTGACCATGGGACCTGATGAAATCCATCCACGGGTCCTGAAGGAGCTGGCGAATGAAGTTGCTCGGCCACTGTCCATCATATTTGAGAGGTCATGGCAGTCAGGTGAAGTTCCAGATGACCGGAAGAAGGGAAATGTAACCCCTATTTTCAAGAAGGGGAGGGTGGAAGACCCAGGAAACTACAGACCAGTCAGTCTCACCTCTGTGCCCGGCAAAATCTTGGAGCAGATTCTCCTGGAAAGAATGCTGAGGCACATGAAAAACAGCGAGGTGGTTGGTGACAGCCAGCATGGTTTCACTAAGGGGAAATCCTGCCTGACCAATTTGGTGGCCTTTTGTGATGGGGCTATGGGACTGATGGAGACGGACAGAGCAGTTGAAGTCATCTACCTGGGCTTGTGCAAAGCGTTCA
>NW_009929565.1:0-3330 GCF_000696875.1 Nestor notabilis
CCGCTCGCCCCGACTGCGCCAACTGCCGCACGAACTGCCGCGCCACATCCTGGCCGCCCGCCCTGTTCGCCGCGCTCCTGGTCGCTCGCGCTCACTCATACGCTGGCCACGTGAAGCAGCTGTACAAGGTTTTGAGTATTCCCATGTAAACTGCCAGGAAAGCCTCCTGCTCACTTTGCAAAGAGCAGTGCTGGACAACTGCTGCCCTGCTGACTTACTTGCTTTGTGCTATGCCACACGTGCAGGCTTGCAAGCACAGATTTAACTCTGATGTAAGCAGAAATCTCTGTGACGTGAAAAACCTCTATCGAACAAAGCCTGTGTGAAAGCAAGTTTCCACTAACTTTTGCTTTGCCATCTGTTAACTGATTCATAAAAGTAGAATAGTAACAAACAGCATTGTGGCATTACTTGTATCATGGAAATGCCTTCAGCACTACAAAGGACAAGAAAAGGCATTCTAGAAGATACATGATATAGATGTCTGGGAAAACTTGAGAGCTTATTTAGGCCCTGATCCAAATATCAGAAAAGTCATTAGGAATCTTTCCACTAACTTTTCTCACAGTCTTTTGAACATATATATTTAAGTTACATTTGCCTTTCCTTCCCTAGACAAATGTTGAGTGCTGTTGTACTATAGGGAAAATTATTATTCACTTCTGTTTTATAAAGGTGATAACAGTTAAATGTTAACTTTATTATGTCATTATGTATCCAATTTATGATCACTGCACCCCACAGGATAAACTATTTTTACCTGCAACATAAAAAGCTAAAGAAATTGTGACCACTATACCATTGCTTTAACAACAACATAATGAATTAATGTAATTCATTAATTACTGTAACTTGTTAAGAGTAATTAACATATCATGGCACAAATTTGGATCCACATTACTGCATAAGAGATAGATTAACTTGAATTAATTCATTCCTTGGTGTAACCGAGATAAAAATCAAGACCACCAGGAGGTTAGAAGAGTTTCTGAGTGTTAAGAAATTCTTTCTGTTTCGTTTTTGTAGTGCTTTGGATTTGTGCACTATCATCTGCCTCTAGTTGGGTGGTCATTTTCTTCATTCTTCACTGCCTCCCTCAACTGCTGCTTCATACTAAGGAACTTGCTAGTGGTGCACTGTTCTCTCAGACACAAGTGTCAGACAACTGGGGAACAGAGTCATATAACAAAGGGAGTTAGTTTTTTTGGGGTTTTGTTCCAGTATAAAATAAACATTCATGTTTAAATTTAATAATTTTTGGGGTGGGGAGGGTGGATATGCAGATGTTATAGTTATATTTTCCACCAGTATACATTTCACACTGAAAGTAAAAAAAATTTGTGAACTGAAAAATTCTTAAGAGTTTTGAGTTAAAAGTGTCAAAGAAGAGAACATAGATTTAAAATCTAATTTAAGGTAGTGAGCATAATAAAGGCATATTAAATATAAAATGATTTTTCTGTTTAGATTCTCCTCAACAAGAAAGTGCCTAAAAATATTAAAGCAGCATGACATTCTTTTCTAAAGAAATATTTTCTAATATTATTTTAGTGCTGGGAAAAATCTATTAACATTAATAATACTTCATTATTGATTTAAAATTGTAATAACAACAATCTTAAAACCTTATTTACACATCTAGAATTGTCAGATAGTTCTGTCCAATGATTTCTACCATCAGAAACCTCAAACTTCTTTATGTTTCTCCTTCAACCTTTAAACTTCTGTCCAAGAAAGTCATCAAATTTAGGCTATTTTATACTAAGGGAAAAATCAAGTACAAGAGCTGAAAATTTTTTATACAGCATGCTCCATTCCTGTGCCATTTTTATGTACTTTGAGGGATCTAGTTCATGCAGTGTGGTGAGAGGGAAAGGACTGGTGACCACAGTTCTGACAAGATGGCACAAAAAGACCTGATGATTTTCATGTAAGATAAACCTAAGGTTTCCACCTGCAGCAAGAAATTCTGATCATTTGCTGAAAAACATTTTAATTTATTTTCCCTATTTCGTGGACATCTGAATGAGGCAGATTAAGCATTTGCTTAAAACACTGGGAGGTCAATAGAAAGCTTTGGATCCACAAACTAATACAAGATCACAAGGGTGGATTTGACAGATGTTTTGTTCTTTATATTAGCTGTCCATTTGCAGTCTTACTCTGAGGAAATTTGGTTCAGCTACCGGTGTTTCTATTAAGACATAGACTTCTTTGTATTGACTGTAAGGAAGAATATATAGGAAGTAATGCACCACAGAATAATTAATGAATAGCAAGTTTATAAGGTAGTTTACCTTACTCACAGACTTATTTGTCTGCAAGATCATCACTCTCTGAACTAAAAGGAAAGTCTTTAAGAAGCAATTGCCCAGACATTAAGGTCAAAAGCAGGAGTTAAATTAAAACTTTGCAAAAATATCTTAATTTTAATTCCAGCTTGCTAACTAGAAGGGCTGAAAAAATGAAGAGGTAATTATCAGTGATTTAAAAGCTATTGCTAATGAGGTAGATTATAGTTGTGTTATTTGAGTGTCTCTTTACCTTCTTTGCTACACAAACAAGGTTATTTCCAGAATTGTTCTATCCTAATTAAATCTCTTATTATCTCTCAGCCAAGCATAATTCACAGCCTGTGCTACCATCAGCCCTGGCAAGCATTACAAGGAAGATGCAGTAGAAAACCTTTCGATGGAAAAGCTGGAGGATTTCAGCTTTCTGCATTCAGTTATCTGATATTGTGATGAATTTAAGGAGAAAGAGATAGAAGTAGAGATAAAGATCACTACGTGATAGGTGATGGTCGGATATAGGGTTAAACATCAAAATTATTTCAGTAAAGGTTGCTGTAGGTGAAAGCTAAAGGCATAAAAAATGAGGTAATGTCAGAAGAAGTAAGGAATAGAGTTTTGAACCAGGACTGCCACTTAATCTTTGTTCTGCTTATTGTTTGGATCATAGAATCATAGAATGGTTTGGGTTGGAAAGGACCTTAAGATCATCTAGTTTTAACACCCCCTGCCATGAGCAGGGACACCACACACTAAACTATGTCGCCCAAGGCTCTGTCCAAACTGGCCTTGAACAGTGCAAGGGTTGGAGCATTCACAACTTCCTTGGGCAACCTATTCCAGTGCCTCACCACCCTCACTGTGAAGAACTTCTTCCTTATATCTGACCTAAAGTTCCCCTATTTAAGTTTAAACCCATTACCCCTTGTCCTATCACTACAGTCCCTAATGAAGAGTCCTTCCCCAGCATCCTTGTAGGCCCCCTTCAGATCCTGGAAGGCTGCCCGTGCAGCAGTCTCTTCTCCAGGCTGAACAGCCC
>NW_009929566.1:0-9374 GCF_000696875.1 Nestor notabilis
GCCGGCCTGCGGAGGCCTGCAAGGGGCGGCGAGCGCGGCCCGGCTTCCATCCGCCTTTCCGTCGCCCTCCCCTCGCCCTGTAGCGAGGTGATGTGGTGCCTCTGCATGGAGGGCCCCCTCCCTTGCGGGGATTTAGGTCCTGGCAGGGTTCTCCCCGTGTTCCCAAGGGAGCTGCTGTCATTCACAGCAGCTGGGAGATGGCGTTCGCCGTCGGTTCTTCTCAGTTACGTCTCCTCTGTTTGTCCCGCGTTTAAAGCCTCAAAGCGGTATTTAGCGCTTTGTAGCGAGTAATTTATGTTTTTAATGCTTAGGGAATTAACGGTCACGCTGCCAGCCCTACGGGCGAAGTGGGGCAGCGCCTGCATTACTCCTCAGCCGTTTCTCTCCCAGCAGGATGTTGTGCTGAGGTGGAAGATGGCTCTGGGGGCTCGGCAGGTCTCCCGCTGGTGTTGCCTGCTCAAAACGGCCCGTGCTGCTGAATTTCCTCTGGGGCTGAGGAGCTGCAGCATTACTGCTCATGCATGTCGTGAGTTTGCCCCTCTGGCTCTGCTGCCCTCCAAAAATAACGTTCTGTGGAGACTGCAGGCATACAGACATGTATCTGTAGGAAGCTGTTCTCCACCTGACAGTGCCAAGGATGAATCCTTTTCTTCTCCCGAAAGTAACTTGCCTTCACCAGTAGAACAGGAACAAGCAAAACCAAAAACATTACCTGATCTGAACGCAAAAATACTCTATGAAGGTAAGAGGCCTTAGGGATAGCATTTCTCCTGAATTTTCTAATCCTGCTTTCAGCATTAGTCCTAGTTCTCCTTTTTTGGCCTGTTTGTCTAAAAAATTTATCTGAAGTTCCTGACTTTCGCTTGGTTTTAGCCCCACAGTTAATGCAGAATTCCTGTGGTCACTCTAGCATACAAAGAAGCCAAGATAAGGATGATAATGTTTTAGGTAAAAATGTCAGTCTGGAGCTGCTGTTCGATGCTATTTCATAACTCTACTTGCAGCAGCTGAGCATTTGCCTTTCTCTTATAGATGTGCTGGTACAAAATAAAGGGGTTGGTTTGGTTTTGTTGTGTTTTTTGAGCAAGGGTGGGGTAGGCCACCACTGAAGCAGCTCGCACAACACAACCGTTTGTATCATCAGGGATGAACAACAGGAGGCAGCAGAGTGTGAAGCCTGCTTAAGCACTGCCATGGTGAGAAATGCTCGTCCAGCCGTCTCCTGAGGAAAGGAGTTAGATGCGAAGTCGCCTTGGTGGTGTTGCCCCGAGGAAATTGCCTCACTTTTCTCTATTTTTATATCTAAGTGAAGATACAAAAAATACCACCCTCTGAAAATAATTCTAGTACGCTGAGGAAGCTTGCTCTGGATTACTAAGCAGTCTTGTATGTTCAGATTCTGCTTTAAGCCCTGCCAATTTGGATCCTACAGACCTTATTTTTGGGGTGGCTCAGAGCTGCAACTGAGATCTGTGTGTTTGTGCAGCTGGTTCTGGAAACAGTGCTGCACCAGAACTGACAGGTCAGCCAGCTCATATGTGCCTGCACCTGCGGTGCAGTTTATCTACGTGCCAGATTTTTATCTGCCAGCAGGCTTGCTGTTGTGTATGTGTGTGCAGAGCATTTTGCCCAGTTGGCAGTGTATATAATGGAATAAACAATAATTGCTAACTTTTCTGTTCTTGTCGGTAACTTGAGGTATGTTTCCTCATAGGAGGTCTAAAGAACTTAAAACAGCAAAAAAAGGGGATCTATGATTCCAGAATGGGTCTTGGTGTATATTGGTTCAGTCCTTAATAAGTTCAAAGAAAATGTTTTATATCCATATAGATTCCTACCAAGCGCTTATTACCACTTAAAGTGTAAACCTTGCTAAAAGTGTTTTACTGTGCTTTTGTTCCTGGGGCTTTGAGAAGGATAAGTGGCAGACCTTCAACAGCAATTGAGACAGTCTATGCAACTCTTCCTGGAACATCAGGATCATCTTACTTGCTTTGGAATCTTTCTTGGTAGTTCTGGTGTGGCTTTGTTTTCTTGACGTGGAAGACTGTTACCCTAGTTTCTAGGAAGTCACAGTACAAAAGTACAGGGCACATAAAATCCCCATCCTGAAGAGTTTATAATTAGGGCTGTTGGTCAGCAATCGGTTTGATGATTGAGGTGGATGCTAGCAGCTAGCCTGCAAACAGTAATCTCAGTCCAGCTGCTGTGAACTGTCAATGGAAAAATACATCAGTTTAGAGGAATTTTTTAAATTTTTTTTTTTAAGAGTTCTGTAACTTGGAACACTGAAGGCGAAAGAAGCATAATGATGTTCACTTGGAAAAGCTTGAGGAATAGGAAATAGAGCTTTATTTCTTTAGCTATTAGAGGCGGTGCAGTCAGCAGCCATTCTGTAATGGATAAGACAGGATAGCTTGGTTGGAGTTGGCTGCGAAATACCTTGAAAGTTAGAACAACTGGAGTTCAGGCATTAGATTTGGAAGAGGCACAAAAGTAGTGGGCTTGTCAGATTATGAGAAGTAATCTTTGTAGTAGTGTTTGATCTGGATGTGATCGGGCAAGAATGCGTTTGTGAAGACACGAAAGAGATTCTTTTTCAAGAAGGTGGTGTGATTTGTCGTCTGCAGTGATCAAGGCTGTAGACTGAAGGCAGGCTCGCCGGGTGCCACACTCAGATTTGGCCACATAAGCAAGAGTTGGTGGGCACTGACAGGGGCATGAAACAGAGACAAAAACTGGCTGAGGTTTTGGGATTACAGTCTGTTTTCTTATGTTTTTAAATAATAATAGGTTGGCTGTTCATCTCATGCACAGTGTTCTTGCATTTTGAAATAGATTAAGAGATCTGTATAGCATCCAGTAGGAGCAGCTTTGTCTTTTACAAAATGCATTTGAGTCTTCTATATTTGTTTCTTAGACTGGGATGACGTCCCACCTTCATCTGCTTTGGAGGAGATTTCTGAGGAAGAAGCTGTGCAGATCATTGCAGAACCACTTCTTCCCCTTCAGTCTTCCACACTCCGAGATTATGTTGATCACTCAGAAACCCTGGCAAAACTTGTCCACTTAGGTATGTGTTATTTTGTTTGTGTGGTTTGCCTACATCTGGAGCTTTGAAGATTCTATAATTTGTGTTCTGACCTTACTGGTTGCCTTGTAAACTTGCAAATAGGAGCAGTAACCAACAGCTAAAAGCAGCAGAATGTTTCCAGGGTAAATGAAAGAAAAGAGAGCGGACTGCATGATTCCCTAGCAGTGTTGTATTACTTGAAGATAAGATGGCTATTTTTAGTCCCTTAGTGCTGTGGATGTTAAAAGGAAGCATCTTCCACAGTTTCTCTGTGGAGAGGTGGAGACACAGAGGTGGAGAGTACTTTGTTTAATTTGATTGGTCCTTCTTTTGGGTTCATTAAGGATGTTTTAATTTGCTGCAAAAGAAATTGCAGGTTTCTATCCATGGAAGGAAGGAAGAGCAATTTCTGTGCAGAACCTTACAAGTGGGGTACAGTAAACTGGCGAGGCAAGATAGAAGGAAGAGAACATTCTCATCAAAAGCACTTGCACTGTGCAGGCATTGCTGAGTTCAAGGTTGCTGGCCACCTCCTTGTTCCCCAAAAGTACAAGGAGAACTAGAAGGAGGTTGGAGAAACAGATATTTGAGGGGGAGATCTGGGCCCATGTAGTAACAAATCTCTACACGTGAGCCAGTATCCAAAGGCATTTCACTGCAAAATTGTCCCCTTCCCTTGTATAAAGGAGTTGGGAATTTGTTGCACGTACACTTCTGCGCAACAGGAGTAGGTCTCTACATATGACATAAGCTAGTGTACTTGATTCCCTATATGCAGAATTCACTGCAAATGTCATCTTTCGAAAAATAAACTCAGCAAAAGTGTCTAAAATGACTGCTTGTTTCATCTGGAATCTTTCCACAGTATGCAAGGTGTTGTGACCTTGCTATGTTAAGCAATTTCAGTATACTAAACCAGTGCATAAAAGGAGTAGTCCTATGAATTCCAGCATGCCTTTGTGAAACATTTCTAGGAAGCAGGGTCTGTGTGCAATTACAATAATTTCTAATTTTGTTTGTTGCAGGAGTTGACTTAGCACAAGTGGAGAAACGTCAAAAAGCAGGTCAGCTCTTACTGACCTTAGACTTTGAAAAAGATATAAAAAAAATACTTCTGTTTCTTAAGGATGTGGGTGTAGAAGACAATCAGCTGGGAACATTCCTGACCAAAAATCCATACATCCTTGCTGAAGATCTGGAAGCTTTGGAAACAAGGTAAGCCTTTCAAATAGCAGCAAGGTTTTAAGCCCTTTGGCTTGAAGATCTAGTTTCCCAGTTGGCTTAACCTTGCCTGAACTTGTGTTACTGCTGCTTCCTTTCTCCCTTGATCCCTAGCTCCATGTTCCTGTGCCTTCTTATCAATCAACATTAACATGTGTGACAGTGTAAGTTGAGTCACCACCCTGATCCACCTGAAAATGGATCATTAACTAATTTTACTGCTCATCCCTGTTTCTCTACCACAGAGGAAGCAGCTTGCCATCCTGAGCTGCTTGCTTTACCTGTGTCAGCTTAGATTCTAAAACATTAGTCCCTGAGGCTTTACCTAAAGTTGTGGAACAGTATTAACCTCTTCAGTCATGCTTTGAGACTGCTCTTCTAGATAATATGTCTACCCATACCTTCCAAGTTCTGCAGTAAAAGAAGCAGATCAGATCTCTTCTGTGTTTAAATCTAATAGCAGCAGGTGGTTTTGGTGACATTTTTTTCATTGTTGAGCTCAAACTGAGCACAAGACTACAATGAACTAATTTGTGTGTTTGTTCACACTTGTATGGCCCTACACTGTTTCTCAGGCCATAAAACATACTTTTATTGTTAAAATTACTCCAAACTGGCTTGCATTAATTCAACAGTTCTTTTACAGAACAACTCTTGTGTGCATATGTACACACTTTGTAATGAACTCAAAACATCTTGGTATTTAAAAATTCCAGAAAAGAACGTTTTTCTGCTTGGATTTTGCACGTAGTAGCTGTCCAAGACAGAAATCTGAAAACATGGCTTTTTTGGGAACGGGCACGTCAGTAGACTCAAGTCTAACAGACCCAATTTTTTTTTTTCTTTCTCCTCTGTTCTTCCATCCTCCTTTCAGAAAAATATCTCAAAAGAATCTGTGTCATTTTCCCAGCAATAGTTTTGAGTCTAAATGTCAGAGTTGCTAATACTCTTCTGGAGAGTATTTTTGGCATGATAAGTATTCTAACTCTTCTGTGAAGTCAGAAGTCAGCTGCTTTTCGATGACTGTCCTGTGGCATTGCCTGGTTAGTGAAGTAGAGACTGAACAGGACAATCCAATTTCTTCATTTTCTGCAGCCTGGTTTTTCAGTAAGTTTATCTTTGGCACTGATAAATACTTTTCTACAAGCTTTAAAGTAAGTGTGCTGTGGAGGGTGTATGGCAGGCTGTGGACTGAATGTGTCTCAGATAGCTGTCTTTTGAAAGCCGAGTATCACCTTTGCATAAACACTTTGGTGCAGATGGACCTGGTATTGGTTACATCACTCTGGAATGTTTTATTGCTGTGGATTCCACGTTGCCAGGAAACAAAACACAAATTTCAATAGATTTGGCATTTGACTTCAGATAAACACTGTAAAAGTCAAAACATTCCATAATTCATAACAATTCTGACAGTTGCAAATCAGTGTCTGTACTGCAGCTGCACCAGATGCTTTGTTTTATAGTATTGTTAATGATGACTTGAAACTGTTAACATGCTACATAGAACTGCTGACCCCTGCAGTAGAACAAGGGCTAACCTTGGTGCCAACGCTCACAAATCTATCTCAAACTTTGGTCAGGCTGATTGGCTGTGCTGCTTTACTATATTAGTTTCTAGAGTTCTTCTCTAACCTGTTATTCAGGTTATTACAGTCTTGCCATCCTTCTTTTTAAGTTCCTTGCTTCTCCAGGATGCAAGAAATGCTTCAGGTGTGAATCTTCATACCTTGTTAACAAAAAACAAGTGAAGGGAGGGTCAGGACAATCAAAAGGTTTTATTTTTAATCTGCTTACTTAGCTGTGTTTCTAGGATGCTTGGCACTTGTGCCCTTGAAAAACTGAATGGAAGAAGTATAATGTAGCCAAGCTGCAGCATTCAAAACATAATGGGATAATTTTTGAAGAGCCAATTGTTTATTGTTGTGTTCTGCATTTTCTCCCCCTCCTACCCTTGCTTTGTCTCTGAGGCTCCTGCAGCCAGTTCATCAGCACTGTCTGGAGCCTGTGCTGCTACCTTCCATGTTGGGGTGCCTGCTCAGTTAGGATCTGGTCCTCTAGAGTGTGTTCTTAGATCTTGCATCTAGAGGGTTTTGGCTTGTGATTACCTCATTTTTGAGGGTTTGCGAAAAGAGAGGGAGGGTGTCGTGACTGGAAGGTATTTTTATTTTCTTTCTCTCCACAAGACATGATTTAACACGCAGCCCATTTTTTGCCAAATATCTGCTTCTGCAGAATATTCTGCAACCTATTTAGTATTTTAATTACTGCCAGATAAAATTTGTTCTTGTATACTCTAAGTTCATCTGGCAGCAAATACTTCTGAATATGCTCATCTATAACCAAGGAAACTTCTTCAAATTGTAGTTTGGTTGGCTTTTGGTTTTTGTAGAAGACGGCGTGTGGGTCAATAAGTCTCTTTATTTTGTGTGCTGTGTTTCTGACCCCCTTCCTTTTTCTGGGAGCTATGGTAATAATCTACTGCAAGTAGTACTTGAAATAGGATTTCACTTTCACTGAATTCAGCAAAGTTTAGAAGTTTTGACTTGGAAAGAAAGAAGAAAAGCTCTGTTAAACATAAAACCTTTAGTCAGCTCCTTTTCCTTTCTGACAACCAGATGTTTTGTAACTAAATCCTTGGACTAGTGACTGAAAGTAGGGACCTATTGTAACAAAAGTAACTTCAGCTGATTTAGAAATGTCTTTTTTGACAATGTCTCTACAGATAGCTGTGTAGATGTATGATATTTCTACTCTGGTGCTATTGGCAAAAGAGGGGTGTATATGAGGTACAGTACTCTGTTCTTTCAGAAGTAGAAATGGAATTCATTAAAATAGCAAAAGGTTGTATATATCTTCTTGTCCATACCCTATGATGATCTATTAATGTGTTTCCAATCTAGGAGGCAGGCTGGTAGTTAAACATAGGTTAACATAGTTATCTGCTTAAGCACAGCTGGAAGGAATTAAAATCTGTCTTCAGTATTGACATTTCTGCTCTGAGGTTTATTTTCCTTCTAATTAATTGGAAGGGATGGTATTTTGCTTTTACGATAACTGCAGATTTCCCTCTAATTATTTTTGGCAGGGTTGCATGTTAATGCTAGAACATCTGTCCATTTATAAGATATCACTGAGGAATTTAAGCAAGTACTGAATAAATGGAGGCAATAAAATTTTCATCACTGGATTTTATTTTGTTTTTGTTCTCTTTCTAGAGTGGCTTACCTAAAATCAAAAAAATTTGGTAAGGCAGAAATTGCTCAGATGGTCTCAAGAGCTCCATATTTGCTGTTGTTTTCAGTGGAAAGATTGGATAACAGACTGGGTTTTTTCAAAAATGAACTTGGTCTCAGTGTGAAAAAGGTAAAGACTGTACACTGAAGTCTTCATGTATTTTGTTAGTGACAGCTGTAACACCTTGGAACACGAATACTTCAAGTGTTTGGAGGTTATCCACAAAAACATCAGTGACAATACCTATGGTAATACGGAGGGCTAAAAGAGGATAACATGATTCTAACTGTCTGTAGAAGCAATATGGACATCTAACATTCAAAGGTCCTGAAGTACAGTTCTTGAAGATGATCTGCTGCAGGTTATTGTCAAACAAGCATGTGTGTGTCCAGTTTTATTATCTGAGGTGGGTCAGAGGACCAAATCCATTGCTGAAACAGCAAGCAGCTTTTTTAACTTCTAGAAAATTAATTGGCTCTCTTTATCTCTTCAAGATGCTGTAACATACTTAACGCATTGGTCATTAATAGTCTGATCTGCAAATATTGTATCAAACTAAATGCCAAATCACATGCTCAGCTCACCAAAAGTAGCCCCTGTGTTCACTTGTGAGTGCTTACCACCTTGCATGCTTAGCAGGTGTTTAGCACCATGCTTTGGGATCTTCAGAGGAGGTAGTACCTGGAATTCTGGGAATAAGTGGGCACTGTTAGTTGTTTCCTGCACTTGCTGGGGATTGCAGTGAATGTCAAGTTCCAGGTGGAATCTAGTGTTCTTCTATTGGCTTCTATTAGCTGAACAGTCACATAGCTGTCATAGTGCCTGTTGCTAGCCTTTCCATGCTTGAGGTAAGAGATCTCTCCGGAAAAGGGTTTAGTCACTGCCTTGCACTTGGCGTGGATTACAAATAATCACACAGCTTAGGGTTTGTGAAGTAATTTCTTGTGTTGCCATAATACTATGGTTAAACCAGACCCTGAGATAGACAAATTCCACTGCAGCTGAAAAATCCTTTTATAGCCTCTATTGGGAAGTATTTTGTTTACTTTTTTTTAAAAAAAGGTGGGAAGAACAACTTGAGCACTGAGAGAGATTGGGCAGTTGAGCATACTTTCTGGTTTTGGATTAGGCTTTTACTCCCTTTTCTTGTCTCTTTTACAACAGTTATGTTAGTTTTTGTTTTCCAAACATATTTTTGCATCTTAACATACTGCTGCTTAATGGAAACTCATCTTTGGGGTAGAAATAAAATGAAATGTAAGTGAAAGTGAATCCTCTTCTGGCTGGGGGAAGCAGGAGGGAGGTTTGTATGAGATCTCTATCTTTTGTTCACAGATTCACAAGCAAGCTTTCAGTAATAATCTTTTTTGTGTGTGTTTTCTCTGACTGTAGACAAAGGATTTGGTAATCCGTCTTCCAAGGCTTCTGACTGGCAAATTAGAGCCTGTAAAAGAAAATCTTCAGGTGAGCTTATTAATAGAAGTGTACTGCGTATCCACATATTTCAAGAGTTGTCAGAAGATAAAATTCCTGGAGGAGAGTCCTGCCCAGAAAAAATTAAGTGAAATCATTTTAGTGGGGATATAAAATAACTGAGGATTTTGTTAAATAACGTATTTTCCTCTATAGCTTGCAAGCTTATAGCATACATGGAGCAGAATCTTACTCTGTTCTCTACTCTGAGGTAGCTTAGAGTCCCTTCCTGCCAAAATTGCTATCTGATGACACAAATTGTTACCCATTTCTTTACAATGAGTGGGAAAAACGGGGCCTGCTCCCTTGGTTTTTGGTTTTTTTGGTGGTGGGGTTTTTTTCTCTGCCCCTCCCCCCCCCCCCCTATTTT
>NW_009929566.1:9405-17656 GCF_000696875.1 Nestor notabilis
GTTTTTTTTTGCTAACTTGGATTGTCCATGAAGATTTAGAAGCAAGAAATGTGCAGTTGATTATTTTCCTCTTGGCAGGTAGCTAGTCTGCCAAAATGTGCATTTGACACCTATTGTCTGATAGCAGATGGTCATTATTAACAACTGTTGGGTAAATAACTTCAAACCCGTAGGGACTCCTTTCCCTTTTGAAATGTAACTATGTATTGGTTTAATTATTGTATTGTAAAGCCATCTAGGCCAAACAGCATGATGTAGTGTAACAATTTCAGAAATCCCATTATCCTGTAATGCATAACTATGGATTAAAATGTGTAATTTTCAGACAGACTCACTACTCTGAAACTATTATGCACTGGGAAACTTGAAGTCTGAAATGTGTGTGTGTGGTAAGGGAGGAGACTGGAAAGGAGCAGACTTTTCCAATTAACAGTGCTTTCTTTTTAATGAACATTGTTTCCACAGACTAGGGATTCAGTATATTATAATGAATGTGGTTTCAAGATCCTCAGTTCTATGCAATATCTTGTCTATCTACTAAAAAGTGTATAGTGTAGCATCCTTGGTTTTAACATATTCTAGAGAGGGAGGAAGGATGGATTTCTAGACCCTCACTATTCGAATCTACTGATACTTAGCAGCTCCAGGCTTTCAGGAGGTTGGATGTCTCGGATTCGGAATCTGTGTCCAGACCCCTACCTCCTAAACTGATGGTGGGCAGGCAGTACTCAGTGAAACCACAGACCAGCAGTTCAGAAGTGATCTGGTGGTATCTCTCGTTCTGAGTGGGCTGTTATTTAGAAACAACTGCTGCAGCTGACATGGTTGTCAGAAGATACCAATCATGGACTAAATGAGCTGAAGGATGGCTTATTCCATCTTCTGAAGGTTTCAAGTACAATTAGAATCACTGGTAGTGTAAAACTGGAAAGTTTGCATTACCACTGCCTGTTATACGGAGTATGTTGAATATTGCTAGGGCTCACACAGTAAAAGTATTAACATATGTGATTAGAGTATTACTGAATATTAAATGTTTCCTGTCAAACTGAGTGCAGTCAAAGCAACTTACACTTGAGCTCACTGTTTATGTCGAGAGGTGTTCCATTTCACAGAGTAGAAGAGAAAAACTTAAGGTTCTTGCCACAGTTACCTCTACAGCGGTGCCAGCTATTTAACATTAGGTCTTACTCATGTATGTTAATGCAGTAAATTACCCCTGCCAACTCAGATCTGTGGAAGACATCACTAATGTGCAAACACATCTTTTCATCCTTGAATGCTGTCTTAGCTGATTAATATTTCATGTGATATGCAAATATTTATAAAGCAGATAAGGAAGAATGAGGAGTTGAAAGACCTGGTTATAGCTGCCTCTAGAAACAATTTCCTGTAAGGATCTGGAAGTCCTAAGGTAGCTTCAAAACCCACATCCTAAGCCCATCCCTTTGTTGCCAGGCAGTTTTGGCAAAGAGCTGCAGTCTTGGCACATCAAACTGGAAAAACAAAAAGCACCACCTTTTTCCCAACTGAAGAAGTACCTGAGTTGGATTTGAAAGTCTGGTTGTGCTGACTGGCAAGCACACCCACTTTGTGACTGAAAACAAGCTGCTTGTAAATGTCACTGCAGGACAGAAGAAATGGCTCAGTTACCAGACACCCTTGTATGCTGAATTCCTTTCTCAACAACTCAATGAACTGTTTGCCATTCTGCACTTTGGGAGGAGTGCTCATTATTTTATTGAGAAAATGTGTTTTGTTTTTCTTTTGGGAAACCATAATTGAAGTCAAGGCAAGTCAAATCTTTTTCTCTGAAAAAGAAATCTTACTTTAGACATTCACCAACTGTAAAATAAATTGAATACGCTATATTCTGCACATCTTTCAGCTTCAACAGACTTCAGCTGAAGATGACAGGACTTAAATTATGCTAATATAAAAATATAATTTGGATACATTAGCGAAAAAGCTAATACATTAACAAAGTAGTCACTAGCTATTTGATTGCTGTGTTTTACAAAGCTCAACAGCTCCACAACTAGAAAGTCAGTCTCTTTTGACAGCTTGGTATTAAATCTGATAAAAGATGCTTAGGGGAGAATTCTTTTGCTTGAACCGCTGTGCATACTGAGACACAGCTTTTTTGTTCATATCTCAGACAATATATATAACATTCACAGAAGTAATCTTTATTCCAGGGATACTTTATAAACAAATTACACTTTAATCCAGAACAATAAATAATTTGCACTGACTTGAGAAGAATGAGTGGCAAGTATTATTGGGGGTTGCATCTTCTTGTTGTGTGACAAAGAGTAGAAGAATTTTGCATCAGTTTATTTCAGTGGCACATTAAATTAAGCTAAGTTTGCTGTAGCTGACTTTAGAAGATAAAATTGTGCTCTTTTTCAGGTTTGTCAGATTGAACTTGGTTTTCAACGGAATGAAATTCAACAGATTGTGTTTAAAACCCCCAAGATTTTAACTGCAAATAGAAACAAACTCAAACAGACATTTGACTACTTGCACAACATAATGGGCATTCCCCACCACATGCTTACTCGCTTTCCTCAGGTGAGCTGTTTATCTGGGAATAAATTGTAGGTGTTCTTTGCACAGCTGCTTCACTAGTTTGGTGCTCAAGGTGTAGCCTCACTGTATGAAGGACATGTGAATTCCACTTAAATAGGCTTTTACTCTAATTGGGATAACTTTCATTAGAAATTCAGCAATCACTGGGGATTCCAGTGTAGAAGTGCTGCCCTTCTTCCCCTGGCACATGTTACTCCATCACCTGCCACCACCCCCCTCAGTCTTGTGAATTTTTAAGTTTTCAGCAGAAAACTTTAGTCATGCTCATCCTTTCTGGATTCATTCAAGAGAATTTACTACCTGCTTAAGGATTCCTTGTCCTGAAATCTCACCTAGCTAAGAGACACAAGGGAAGACAGATCATGCATAACATACATATGTAACATTTATTTCAGATTTGTCTAGTTAAAAAAAATAAATTTTATGACTCTAGGTTCTGAAAATATAGTTTAAAGGTAAGAGAAGTGCAGTCTGTTAGGCAATCAGAATCTCACTGATATTCCTAGTGCTGTGTCACAAGCTAAAAAAAATAGCAGGAGTGAAAATAGATCAGTTTCTTGATGACTATTTTGTTTTTTTCTATCTCCTCTTTACTGTTATTTCCTCACAAGTTAAAAGTTGAAAGTATTAGTCATTTCACCCAATGCTGACATGCAGTCACACTGGCTTCTTGCTAGGTAAAAAAAGAAAGCACAAATTACATCTTCTGAACTGCAGTAATTTTCTTCCTAAAGCAAGCCTAGTAGGGAGTCTCACTGTCTGTCTAGCTGTGTTACAAGCCAAAATTATATGGGGAAATGAAACTACTCTCCAGGAGTTTTATTACTTGCTATTTAATGTATCTGCTTAACAGGGATCCCTGTTATAACTAGAGTGTCACTTTTGCCCTCCTTGACATGTAAATGACCCCACGTCTTGCTTACTTCTCAGCTGTCTTATTGTTGGCTTTGTGGTGGTCCACCTGATTTTTTTTTTCCTATTGTTTGGAAGAGCAAGGGGAGATTATCCTCTATTCCTTGTTCTTGGCTGTCGTGGTTCAAGCCCAGCCGGCAACTTGGAACCACGCAGTCGCTCGCTCACTCCCCCCCTTTTCCTTCCTCCCCCCGCTCCCGGAGGGATGGGGAGGAGAATCGAAGGAATGTAACTCCCACGAGTTGAGATAACAGCTCTCCAGTAACTAAGGTATAATACAAACCACTACTGCTACCAGTAATAATGATAAGAGGAATAACAAGGGAAAAGGACACAACCGCTCACCACCCGCCGACCGATACCCAGCCCGACCCGAGCAGCGATCTGGGCCTTCCGGATAACTCCCCCCAGTTTCTATACTGGGCATGACGTGCTGTGGTATGGAATACCCCTTTGGCCAGTTTGGGTCAGGTGTCCTGCCTCTGCTTCCTCCTGGCTTCCCCTCCTCTCTGGCAAAGCATGAGACTGAGAAAGTCCTTGGTCAGAGTAAACATTACTGAGCAACAACTAAAAACATCGGTGTTATCAGCGTTGTTCCCAGACTGAAAGTCAAAAACACAGCACTGCACCAGCTACTAAGAAGGAGAAAAAATGACTGCTGTAGCTGAACCCAGGACATTGGCACAGTCACACTTTCTCTTCCCCGTTTTTCCCTTCCATCCTCAAAAACTGAGTTTCACGATATGGCTAGTGCAACTCTGTATATGGTCTGGCCATCAACTTGTGCATTCACAAATTCACATACTCATCTCCATCTGTTATTGCTTCTATCCTGAGTAACAGTAATGCTGAAAATAGAGGCATACAGGATTTTTTTGTCACATCCTCTCTGATGTTTCAGCAGCTGTTGTAACCATCCTTCCTGTCAGCCAGCTCTATAAATGGTGGTGAAGGATATTTTTTCCTTTGTTTTCTGATTCCCTTTTAAAATTCAGTGAAGGCAGAGGACAGTTTTGCTTTCTGTCCTAGTTCAAATTAGTCTGCATCCTCATGCCTCCTTCCTTCATTAGTGTCTTTTTAATAAAAACTCTGCTTACTTTCATTGCTGTAGTGTTCATGTTTTCACCATTATCTTCTCTAAAGCAGTGTCTCTCTTCAGTTGTACTGCTCAGAAATGCAGTTAGAGCTCTGCTTTTAAGACTTCTTAACTGTGCCTTTCATCTTCCCTACTTCTCTCTCCTTTTAGATGTTCCACCGATTTATTTAATGTTTCTTTTACCATTGCTCTTGCCTTTGATTGTCTAGAATTCTTTTTGTGACAAGTATCTTCAAAGGTAGGCACTGCTGTGCCTTTTGACTGCATTATGACAGCTGACGCAGACACTCCTTTTCCGTTCCTTATAATAATGCTTACCTGAATCTGGCTGTATAAATAAACGCTTCTGATAGCATAGGGAGAATACTTATGTATTCCTACTCCTTGTTTCTGAACGTCTCCTCTCCATTTGCCTGGTTGTGATGACACGAAAATAATATAGCTAACCTATATAAACAAAAAACCTAACTGGATTGAGAGTTTTATCACTCCCTGATTTCCCTTGCAGTGTGTGTATGTCAGCATATTGTATTGAAGCATTTATTTAGAATTTAAATAATTTATATGTAAATGTAACCTACCTGGCGTTTGACATAAATGAGAAGAAAAGATGCACATTATTTCTGTTCCTAGATCTGCAGTTTGTTAAAAATAATGGTCTTATTTTAGATTCTGAAATTCCAGAGTCTGAAATTTAGACAACCTAAAAGATTCTTCCCTTTCTTTGTTTTTTAGGTTTTCAACTCAAGGCTATTACGCATCAAAGAGAGACATATGTTTCTTACATTCTTGGGAAGAGCCCAGTATGACCCAGCACAACCCAGCTACATCTCTCTGGACCAGCTAGTATCCTTGCCTGATGAGGTGTTTTGTACAGAGATTGCCAAAGCTTCTATACAGGACTTTGAAAAATTCTTAAAAACACTTTAATTAGTAGCACATGTAAAAAGGAATCAGGTTATGAAATAAACATGTTTTATAAAACTATTCCCTTCTTAATTACTGGTTTAAGGAGTTGTTGCTTCTGAAACATTTGTAGGATTTAAAGGCTGACAGTAATATTCTTCAGAATGTATTTCAGAAGGATTGAGTGAGTAAGTTCATCACTACTGATGCAATCCTTGTAATTAATGTCTAACTTCAGACTGAATGATGCAGCACACTAACAGAGGTCTGGGAGATGGAAAAGCTGGATAGTGACTTAGTGGCTTATTCCCTGTCTCGCCCTTTGTCTTTTTCCCTTCGCACCCCCTCTCAAAAGTTACAATAAAAAGCTAATGCAGTAGAGAAGTGTTTACTGGCTATTACCTTAAGAGCTATCAATGTTACTCTTTTCCTTGCACAGCAGAAAGAAGTACACTGATACATTATGTGAAGCCCCTCATATAAAAAAGCATTTTCAACAGGTTACAAAGGTGTTTCTTTGTGAAGCTGGCTGCTGAAGTTAATATCCTAAAAGCTGTGCAGTGAAACTTCATTTGAAATAGCAAAGAAAATCGGCAAACTGAATCTAGGCAAATTACAGAAAGAAAATAAAGCTATAAATGTCCCTGAAATCTAAAGCGAGCTTATTTTAAGTCACTTGTCTCTTCTTGTTTGCAGGGAGCAGTTTTTTCCCTAGTGAGATTTGTATGACTTTAGTAAACAAGTAACCATATGAAAATAAGCTGTAGTATAGCTTAATGCTAACAACTGAAGTAAATGCTAACATGAATAATTGCAGGAGCATTAAAAGTATTTAATCCCACCAGTAAACAAATCACATTAATATGGAGTTATCAGATGCTTCACAATTTGTTGTGGTAAAGTGAAGAAATGGAGTAAGCCCAAATGCAAAATACCTGATAGTTTCTTGTTTAGAAATTTACATTCTTTCAGTTAAAACAGTTCAGAAAACTGAAATCCAGATGTATTCATTTGGATTTAAACTTACTTAGTGAAAAAGCCTCAATGTTTTAAAAGCTCAGTGTTGGAGCTTAAAATACCAATTTGTATGCAGACAGCAGAATAAACTTCAAAAGGTTAAATTCCCCTAATAGGTGGGAAATAAAGACATTTAAGGAATGAGTACAGTAATGATATCTGGATTATGACTTGGGTCTTTTATCCAAAATAAAAGAATTGGAATTTGAATTACAATACCCAAGGACTGCTGTCAGAACAAGCAGAGTGCAGAATGGTTTACTGGGCCATCACTTAAGCACTCTAAAAAGCCACATTTATTGTCTGTAATAGTACCCGAGATGTCCTCTTTTGTCTTCTGTTCTTGTTTCCCACTCCATTGGCCTGATCACTTAAAATCCTCTACTAAGTAGATTGTTCGTGGTAAAAATGCATAACAAATTTCATTTAAAATGGTGGCTGAAATGTGATGGCTGAACACTTCGTATCTAATTCAATATGCTTATTTAGATTTTGACTGCATTAAAAGTATTAATTAAAAGTGGATCCAAAATGCCAAAGAATTTGCTTTTGCAGGTTTATTCTGCTGTCCTTATAATGATCTGTATTACCACATGGTAAACTCATATATACAAGATTGTATTATATAATGTGTATGTTTTGAACATCTCAAACTTTGGGCTTTTAATTCATTTAATATTTTCAAATGTAAAAATAATTGCTGCCAGAGCTAAAGCAGGTTTTTTGAAATGTTAAATGCATAAGCTTATGCCAAAATAGCTTCCCAGAAATACCATGAAGAAATGAAGCAAAACATCTTATGGGAGTGCTAAAAGGAAAGGGGAAAGAGCATAGAACTTTTTGAGGATCATGCCAAATACTTCTTGGCTTTAAGATGGGAAAAAAAAAAAAAAAGGAAAGGGTTTTAGAAGACATGTTTGCCCTAAAACTTATTGTACTCTGCTATTCTTGATAAGGGCTAGCAGCTTTTGATTGAGCACGTTGATTAATCGAGGCTTGCTGGGTACAAGATGGCAAAGGCTGCTTGCGCTCTGCTGACACGCAGTCTGAGCTGTGCTGTTTGCTTGTGTATCCCATTTAGCTGCGTGCTCTTCTGACTGAAATACCTACTGTAGCAATAGTTCTAGTGCAATTCCACATCCTGATTTCTTTAGAAGTACAGCAGTCTGCTTGTGAAGGAATTGCTGGGGAGAGGCAGCGATCACTGCCTCAGGAAACAGCCTCTTGCCTGGCAGCTGTGACACCTGAGCAGAGAGAGGTTTCTGCATCTCTGTGGTTGGCTTGGTTCTTTGCTTACTGTGATTTTTAGCTGCTATTCACCTTCATAGCTGGTCTAAAGAGTTCACAGCACTCACTTCTGCTGCCCTGATCGACAGCTTACGCCAAAGCCACTGCTTGTTCACATCAGCTCTCCAGGGAGTACAGCAGCTGCCACGCAGGTGAGAACCGGGGCACATCAAGCAAAACCAGCGCTCGGCACAGTGCCAAAACACGTTGATTTTTGCGCAGCTGCCCGTTTGCAGAGGCTCTGCGGTGCGCACACACTGGGAGGAGACCGCGCTCTATGTCACTTGCTCTGAACGAGCGTTGACTAATCTCTGCTTAATTACCGATCCCCCAACACTGTAACCGCTATGTAAAGCCATCGCAGGACTCACAGGCTTCACCGTGCCCGCCTGGGTCTCCTTTCCACCGCTCTTTGCGCCCGCGGGTGGTACCTCAGAGCAG
>NW_009929567.1:0-416 GCF_000696875.1 Nestor notabilis
ATACATATATGTAAATATCACATCATAATATAATATATATCTTACAATAAATATTACATATATTATGGCATCAGGTGGAACAGTAAATTTTATACTGCCTTTTAATTTGATAGGTTGAATCTGTAAATTATTTGAAAGACTAACCTATATATCTATTTAATTACAATTCTCATTTAGTGTAAAACCTAAATGTTCTAAGTCGTAGTTGATTCAGTCTGGAGTAGGGAGGGTTATCATAAGGCATCAGTGCTGTGAGATCTTTCTTGGAGGACCATGACACTCCTGGTGATACTCCTCAATCCTTGGGTTTGCATGGGGCCATTTCTGTATGTTTCCCTATTGCAACCTTCCACCACTGTGATAGGTAGCTCACTGCTATTAAAGCTGAAGTACCTGTGTAGCCTAGAAAATTATTT
>NW_009929567.1:445-10390 GCF_000696875.1 Nestor notabilis
ATCAATTTGTTTGGCAGGCTTTTCAAAACTGACCATTTATTCTAATTGAGAGCATTATTCTGAAATTAAAATATCTGGATCATAACATTCCTGTTAAAGAGTAAAACCATGTCTTCAGAAGTGTCTCAGTAGGTATTTCAGTACATGATGAGTTAACCAAAATCATTCCATGTTATTGCAGTTGTCCTGGGTTCAGCTACAGCAGTCATTTTTTCTCCTTCTCAGTAGCTGGTGCAGTGCTGTGTTTTTGACTTTCAGTCTGGGAACAATGCTGATAACACCGATGTTTTTAGTTGTTGCTAAGTAATGTTTACTCTGACCAAGGACTTTCTCAGTCTCATGCTCTGCCAGGGAGGAGGGGAAGCCAGGAGGAAGCAGAGGCAGGACACCTGACCCAAACTGGCCAAACGGGTATTCCATACCACAGCACGTCATGCCCAGTATAGAAACTGGGGGGAGTTACCCGGAAGGCCCGGATTGCCAGCAACTTGGAACCACACAGCCGCTCGCTCACTCCCCACCATGCCTTGCTTCCTCCCCCTGCTCCTGGAGGGATGGGGAGGAGAATCGGAGGAATGTAACTCCCACGGGTTGAGATAACAGCTCTCCAGTAACTAAGGTACAATACAAACCACTACTGCTACCAATAATAATGATAAGAGGAATAACAAGGGGAGAGGACACAACCGCTCACCACCCACCGCCCGATACCCAGCCGGATCCGAGCAGCGATCTAGGCCTTCTGGGTAACTCTCCCCAGTTTCTATACTGGGCATGATGTGCTGTGGTATGGAATACCCCTTTGGCCAGTTTGGGTCAGGTGTCCTGTCTCTGCTTCCTCCTGGCTGATCATGAGACTGAGAAAGTCCTTGGTCGGAGTAAACATTACTTAGCAACAACTAAAAACATCGGTGTTATCATCAGCGTTGTTCCCAGACTGAAAGTCAAAACCACAGCACTGCACCAGCTACTAAGAAGGAGAAAAAATGACTGCTGTAGCTGAACCCAGGACAATAGGATATTAATGTATTCAGCTGTTTGAGATATTCATGCCAGTTTTCCTTAAAAAAGTACTTTACTAAAAATGATGCAGCTGCATCTTCAGGTGAAAGGTAACAAATTAGAGAAAATTGAGTCTACAGACTACTAATTTCTGGGTAAAAATGGATGTTGTATGGTGTGGGAAAAGGGGTTGAAAAGTTTTGAATTGTTTCACTGGCGATATTGTCTCCTAATACATGTCTTGAAAGCAATCACTACTGCATTCTCTTTTTTAACCATTTACAGTATGAATTTTGGGGACAGATGCTTTAAATTCTCCTTTCCCTAATAGGAGAATAACTGGAGGGAAGGCACAGACTACAGGCTGAGTGTAACTATACTCAGCTTATAAATTTTGTTTTCTTGTGATGAATTTCAATACAATGTAGTTTTGATATTCTAAGATATCTTTACTCTATTTGACTTGACTGGTTCCCAATAGTGTCCGAAATCCTGCTGTTCTAGATAGTTTCCTTTGCATTTTAAGGAAAATTGCCATATTGGCAAGTTAATTGGCAGTCAAAATGATTTGTAATTTTATATCTGAGAGACAAAATAAAAGATAGATGTCCTTGAAAGGAAATAGGTGGTGTTCTCTGATCTGTAAAAACCTCAGGACCTAGAACAATTTTCAATGACAAGTGCTCATTACTGAATTAGGAGATAGGTTTTTAAACATCTAACTTCCTAAACTGTAATATAGTTAATTCTGATGTTACCAAAAAGGAATTAATGTAACACATCAGTTCAGTCATAACTGAAGACATTAAAAATTAAGATTTAATTTGAAGACCTAGTACAATTTCTTGTTATGTAATTTGGAGTGCAAAATTATACTCAAAATTACACAAATAAAAATACAGGAAATGGATGATAACACTGTAAGTAATGCTAACAATATTACTGCTTGTGAAAAGGATACTATGTGAAGCTACTTTAAGCATGGTCCTTTAAACAAAAGGATAAAGTTCATTTGCATCTGAGTGATGATTTTGACTTTTCTCTTCTCCAATTACCTAATATGAAATTTAATTAGAAGGAAAGGATTTATAGTGTGCTTGCTGGTCAACTTCTGTGTTATGAATAGTGTTGTTTGTCTTTAAAACAAGTTGCAAGAGACATAGTATGTCCCTTCCACAGACATTTTTTTAATTATGTGGAAATTTCTAGCAAGAACTAGTCTTTATACTGTTTGCTATATTGAATATTTGCACTTCTACTTTTGCTGTTAAAATCTACTGTAAAATTAATAGACAGTTTTATACAACCTTTCATTCATTGCAACATTTTTACTTCAAGGTAAATGGGGACTTGAAACACAGGTATGTGTCTTTGGAATAGAAAATAGGCAATAAGGATTCTTATTCCAGTCTCAATGTCTATGCTTCCCTTCAGATCAGGGTCTCTCACAAGTAGATCTGCTTCAAAGTATGTATCCACGCATAAGAATTCCTAGGTCGTACAGGACTAGGATAAAACAGTCTGCCAAATACATCAAGACTTTTGGTAAACAATGGTGGTGCTTATAGCTTCTAAAGCAGGTTGTGGTTTCTCACATTTAAAAATAATGCTCTTCAGCCAGCTATGTTCTGTTAAATTAGTCCAGTGTAAAGTGGGGCCACAGCTGTAGAGCTCATAGAATCAAGTTGTATCTTGTAAAATGAATTGAGCCTGAAACAGACAAATGCTTTGGAAACACACTGAATGTGAAGAGTAATACAACTTGTTGCTTCTCCTGCTTCTCTCAGTGTTAAGTCAGCATACTCTTTCTGAAACAACAGAAAAATCCCTAAAACTTCAATGCCACTGTATTTCTCTGCAGTTAAAGTAAACTTGCACTTCGGGAGTGTTCAGATTAGTTTCCAGAATGAGTTGGAGTATGATAATCAAATACCACATAGTGACCCAAACATTTATATACTAGATGAAACTTTTGATGTGGTTGACTTTATGCATCTGTGCTGTATGAGAGCTCTAACTCCAAATATTGGACGAATCAAGTTTTCAGATCATAAATGGAGGAGAATTTCAAGTAAATTAAATAATATTGGCCAGGTTTCTCTAGTATTCTGATGCCCTGCCTGAGTTTTCTGTTCTCAAGTCTCAAACAATGTTAACATGCTAACATTTGGACATATGACTGTTATTAGAGTACTTGTTGCTTCCTAACTAAGATTTCTGGGTGCCACTTTTCTTCTTTTTTATGAACCATTTAATCATCTTTTTTCTTTCTTTCTTTTCCTTGCTACATAATCTGCCCAGCAAAAAGTAACATGAAGTACCCATTTTTCTTTCCATAGAAGACTAAGTGAAATTGCCAAGCTTTTAGTTTCAGGAAATTGAATGAAAAGATAATGCACAGTCATTTTCCAGATGTTTGTTCTCTTCCCTGTACAGATGTTTGATATGATCTTATGATATGACTTATATTGGACTTTCTGGCAGTTCAGTAGTTAGGTAAACTCAAATCAGTTCAATTTCTGTAACCTGAGGATTAAGTCTGAAAGTAAATTCCCATTAACTTTGCATGATAATTTCTAGGAATCAGCTGTTTCTCTGGAAGTGTTTGGTTATTCCTTTAGGTACCTAAATTAGTGTGCTTTAATGATTAAGAAGATGTAGCCATTTTTAACTGGTGTACTGCTTTTCCAATGTTCAAATGATAGTTGCTACCTAAGTAATCTATTTCACACTCTAATATCTCTATACAAACAGTCCAATAGCTCTATACAACTCTTTTAGTGATAAATATGCAAAAAATATATTTGAACCCTTCCTGTACTTGCCTCAATGCTTTAAGAGCAATTTTAGGTATTCATTCCAATAATTGTAGCTTACTACTGATTTTTTCTGTGTTTGTTTCTGGATGTCTCTTCACTGTCATGCTTACCCTACCAATTGTTTACTTCAACTATGTGACTGTCTTTTATGACCCTTGTTCACATTATTAGATTTCAATGACTATACGTTCCAATAGCGAAATATATGAAATGCAAATAGGAATCTGCTTCAAGGACAAATGGTTGTCTCCCTTTATTCTGTACCGGGATGAATAGGTACCTGGTCCTTTGAATACTTTCTACAGTAACTAGATCTCATAAATTAGGCTAAAGTAAATAAGTTGGCACATAACTAAAACAAGTGTAATTCATTTCATTATGCCGTCTGACAAACATCCCTACATAAAAATACATACATTTCAGAAAAATGCCAGGCTTCTTGCCTGAAACTTTGTGTGCAACATTAACAGATTTCAGCAGATTTCTGATATGTGGATTTTAAGTTTTAAAAACAAAAAGGCATGAATATATTTGTGCAGTCAGGACCATAACAATGCTAAGAATAGATCTGAAATTTCCTTGCCTTGATTGTAATGTCACATTGTATGGGTATGCTAAGCATATATATATATATATAAAAATAAAAATAAAAAACCCCACAAACAACAACAAAACAAACAAACTCGTAATCATCCTGTGGAATTGAAGTACATTTAACGCTTTGTTAGAAAAACTTGAATCACTTAAACTGTTTGGTTGGAAGGTTTCCAGCTCTCAGAAGTATTTTTCCACAGTTTCGTATGTACACTATGTGCACAAAAAAACCCTAAACCATCTAATATTTTACATTAGAACAAATCAACCATATATTTGTGGCACGAGCAGAGAGAAAACAGTCTGTTCAGTGCTTGTCTGACAAAAGAAGGTTAGTCACTTCAATGAAGAGGGTGACAGTCTTTCAAGCATACCCTGTCATGGTTACAGGACCCTTACGAGGAGATCTGAAGATAAATACAGCAGGAGTAATGATGCAAGACTTTATCTTGTTGACAGGGAGAAGCATATATCTATATTTGAGTAGTTCAGCTAATGGAAACTTTCTATGAGTCCAGATTTTTGCTGAAGCATTTATGTGATGAAAACTTGAACTTACACACTGAAGTATCAATTTGTATTATACATAGCTGAATTCAAAACCGAAACAGTAACAGCCATTAAACTTCCAATGAAATTAAGAGTTAAATGCTTTCTATATCTTCTGCACTTGAAAGCTTATTCACTTCAGCAGATACAGAGAGGTGGAGGCAGAGCCGCTCCTGTAACACGTAGTGCAGTTGGCAGAATTATTTAGGAAGGAGATATACCTCACTTTCTGCAATAAATTTGTATTTGCTTTAAATGGTTTGTCATCACTTCATAAAGTTGCATTTGTATTTTCGTACGTTAGTTCTTAAGGCCTGTGTCAAAAGTTGGTTAGTCAAAGATTCATATAACTTTCTCCTGGAAAGCATGCTGAGGCACATGAAAAACAACGAGGTGGTTGGTGACAGCAGCATGGTTTCACTAAGGGGAAATCCTGCCTGACCAATTTGATGGCCTTCTGTGATGGGGCTATGAAACTGATGGCAGGGGTTTGGAATTAGATGATCTTAAGGTCCTTTCCATCCCTAACTATTCTATGATTCTATGTTTCTATATTTGGATATATTGTTGAGTCTACATATCATGATATAGTTCTTTTGGACATTTAAAATCTTACTGGGTATTTTAGTGTCTATGGGACTTGACATTTTAAGCTGACAATTTAGGCTATTTTTTCTGAATATCAGAATGAAATGCCTCCACCTAGTAATGTTGTTTAATAGCATTCTATTTTAATTGAATCAGGGTCATATCAGGATCTTTAATTTCTCCTTTAAATTTCTTTTAACATTTCCCGATCTAAGTGTTTCTGTTAGAGAAACACAGTTGGCAGCTGCTTCTGCTTGACCTCAGCTTTTACTTGTAGTAATGAATACTTTTTTAATGAATACTTTTCTTTCCTACCTTGGTTATGTATCCTGAAAATATTTTAGTCTTTAGAAACCCCTTAATTACTAAACTCGGATCATTTTGGTTAGGCACTATGTTTTGAAAAAATTAGTATTTTAAAATACAGTTTACTTGCTTTTGTGGTACTTTCTTCTGGTTGTTTTTAACATTTCTAGTCTCATTACTCTTTTTTGAAACTAAGATGTTAGGATTTTGACTGTTTAAATTGGAACACATAAGAGGCTACACTGTGTTTATGAGGCAGGACACACAGTGTTATGGTTTTCCTTACTACAAATCCAAAAAGGATTCAAAAAGTGATTTTGTCTTACTCCTTGAGGTTTGCAGTAGCCAGTTTAGCAGGGTTTCTTAATCAAGGACTAGAAAAGGCAGAAAATTCCTGGAAAATGAAAAGCCTCAAGCTCCTCTAATGGAATATGCTACTTTAGACAACCGTTTCTGCATTCCTGGCTTCCTTAGTATGATATGCTTATTTGTGTTTTTCATAATCCATGATAATGGAAGTTATTTAAATACTTTAGGTATGTAATACAAGTAGTCTAGTGAATACTGAATGCAACTGGATTCTGAACTTCATGCTGGCAAGCAGAAATATAAATTACAGCTCCTACTTAAAATAAGGTCTAAACAAGACTATTCTTAGGCTATGTCCCACCCTTCTGTCTTAGCAAAGAGTTTTTGTTAAAAGCTTTGATCACTCTTTGGTCTTTTTTTATTGGTTCTTTGCTGGTTTTTGAATATTGAAGATCATTTCCACGAGATATTGAGATAATGAAGATGGTTTGCTGCTACGTTACAGTTGTACCTGACTTTTTTGACATATCATTAAATATAATACTTGTATTTATGGTATTTCTGTGTTTCAACCGGATGATAGACAGGAACATGTTATCTGTAGAAACCTTTTCTCTCTTTTGTTAATGATCCATGTTTCGGTTTAGTGTTTAGCACTTGTTTCAGTTTAATGAAGTTAATGTTAATAGGCTTTCATTTTTTTGAGAGGTTATTGAGGTAAATATATAACCTAAAAAATGAAAAGATCTATATAGATAATAAAATGTATTTTATTTTCAATATATCAACTTCATACTAGACTCAAAAGTGTTTTAGCTAGCAATTTCATGAGCTTGAGCTTAAAAACATTTATCCTTCTTTTGCTCCATGCACAGCTCACTACATGATTGCACCTTACTCTATTGCCGTACCAGAATTTTTACTTTGAACACAGTAGTTCCAAGTAGCTCTGGTCACTTTTATATACATTCAAAGGCAAGAGAAGGTTCTTCATAATCCAGTTTAATTTCAGTGCTTTGTTATATTTCAAGATATTGCACAGTAATAGACTAGGATTATGCACTTTCAGTTGTGCTCTTAGCCTGCTTTCTCTGAGAAAGAAAAAAACTATGTAGATTCTGGCATTTTCTAAGCTTGCCCACATTTCACAAAACTTCAAATATAGGAAAACAAAAGAAAGCAGAAATGCTTGTATTTTGCCTTTAGAGAGGTTTCTCTGTCACATTTCAAACTGCATGTGGTGACTTATTTCAGGGTCTGTTTTTTCCTGGGGACTGTTGTGAGCAGGCCTGTATATGTAGCTTTGAGATGGAAAATTTAAGTCTCTGCATTTGTAAGACAAACAGAAGCCTCCATACAAATTACAGTTCTAAATCATGCCTTTATCAGCTTCCTCTGAAGTACTTGTTTGTTCAATTGGCCATTTCACAGTAAAAATCTGATTTCAGGTACTGCTTTGAGAACATTACTTTAAAAGTAGTTGTCATGTCTTGTGACATGAGACATCATCCTGGATAATATTTTAGTTCCAGCATATTTCTTTGACTACTGGCCTTGATTATAGCCAGCTGCTTGAATAAAAATGGGATATATTACATACATGAGTAAAAGTATTCTTGAGCAAGACATCAAAGGATCTCTTGTGGGAGGCAGCACAAAGATAAAATGACATCAAAGCACAATTGTATGAATGATAGCCGACAGCAGATCTGATTGAAGTTGTTGCTGTCCCCAGTTACTTGTTGCTGTCAGAAGTTAGGTTTTCAATGATCTAAATGAGGAACTGCTTTGGTTTTCTGTCTGGCTTCTGACTGTCTTGGATGGTTGTGAAGCCTGATAATACAGAGTTATGAAATAACCTGAAAAAGTTATCTTTCCTTTGTTGAGGAATGGAACTTATCTTGCATATTGTAACACTTCTAAGAAAACTAACAAAGCCTAGCACATCAGATAGTACAGGCAATAAACACTGTCATACATAAGCTGAAATCTTGATCAAGGCTCAGTTCCGGCAGGTATAACAAGACAGTCCTCATCTGAAAGAGTTTACAATGGGTACTGTCAAGCTTTCCCTGAGATGAAGGAGCCATTGAGACACCTCAAAAAAAATTTTAGTAACTGTAAGAAAAAGTTATTTTATTTCTAGTCAATGTTATAATAGTATGATAAGAGTTTTGTTTTATAGCTTTTTAGAAAATTCAGTTGTGTATGTACTACATCCTTATTTTCATGTATAAACTTTCATGCAAGGCAACAGCTTGAACAACTTATAAACATTATATCAAAAAAGCATCAAAACCTCAAAAAAAAGGGAAGTGGAGATAAAGGGAAAGATATCTTGAATGCTGGGGGGGTTGACCTGTTATCCAGGAAAAAACTTGTGAGACTTATTCTGTCAAGCAGCCTTTCTGTATGATAGATTACCTGATAGAGGTCATTATATGTCAATGAGTGGGGTTGATCATTCAGACAACTCTAAATATGACCGCGGAAGATATTGGGTTTTGACCATTTTTATCAAATGTCTGATGCTTGGGTAAAAGCATTCAGTTTCTCAAAGTCATATAATAAACTGTGCAACGTTACTCTGGTAAAAAGACAAATTCTACAATAATTGAGGAATTGCAGCCTTGGCTGTAGCAATCATGAGATGGTCAAGTTCGAGATCCTCAGGACAGTGAGAAGAGCATGCAGCAAGCTCACTGCCCTGGATTTCAAAAGAGCAGACTTTGGTCTCTTCAGAGATATAGTCCCAGAGGGCAGGGGGGCCCAAGACTGCTGGCTCATATTCAAGGATCACCTGCTACAGGCTCAGGAGTGTTGCGTCCCAACCAGAAGGAAGTGCGGCAGGAGGGGCAGGAGACCTCCATGGATGGATAAGGAGCTGCTGAGGAAACTCAGAGGGAAAAAGGAAGCTTACAGAAGGTGGAAACGAGGACAGGCAGCCTGGGAAGATTACAGGAACATTGTCTGGGAAGCCAGGGACCAGGTCAGGAAAGCTAAGGCCCAGTTAGAATTAAAACTGGCAAGGGATGTGAAAGGCTTCTGTAGGTATGTAGCAAATAAAAGACAGGCTAGGGGCAATGTGGGCCCTCTCCGGAAGCTATTGGGAGGACTGGCTACCCAGGATTTGGAGAAGACTGAGGTTCTTAATGACTTCTTTGCCTCAGTCTTCACCAGCAAATGCTCTGACCACACCACCCAAGTCTTGGAAGGCAGACGCAGGGACTGTGAGAATGAAGACCTTAGGCTCACTGTAGGAGAGGATGAGGTCCGAGACCACCTTAAGAACCTGAATGTGCACAAGTCCATGGGACCTGATGAAATCCATCCACGGGTCCTGAAGGAGCTGGCAAATGAAGTTGCTCAGCCACTGTCCATCATATTTGAAAAATCATGGCAGTCAGGTGAAGTTCCTGATGACTGGAAGAAGGGCAGTATAACCCCCATTTTCAAGAAGGGGAAGGTGGAAGACCCAGGAAACTATAGACCGGTCAGTCTCACCTCTGTGCCTGGCAACAACTTGGAGCAGATCCTCCTGGAAAGCATGCTAAGACACATGAAAAATGAGGTGACTGGTGACAGCCAACATGGTTTCACTAAGGGGAAATCCTGCCTGACCAATTTGGTGGCCTTCTACGATGGGGCTATGGAACTGATGGACAGCGGCAGAGCAGTTGATGTCATCTACCTGGACTTGTGCAAAGCATTCCACAGTGTCCCACACAACATCTCTGAATGAGAGATACATCAATTTGATAGGTGGACCACTCAGTGG
>NW_009929568.1:0-1067 GCF_000696875.1 Nestor notabilis
GCACAAGAAGCTGGAAAGAAGCAGAGACAGGACAGCTGACCCAAAGCAGCCAAAGGGGTATTCCGTACAAGCACATCATGCCCAGGATATAAACTGGGGGGAGTTACCCGGAAGACCAAATCGCTGCTTGGGTCAGGCTGGGTATCTGTCAGCAGATGGTGAGTGTCCTGGTTTCAGCTGTAGCAGTCATTTTTTCTCCTTCTTAGTAGCTGGTGCAGTGGTCTGTTCTCTACTTTCTTGACTTTCAGCCTGGGAACCTTGCCGGTAACAGCAATGTTTTTAGTTGTTGCTAAGTAATGTTTACTCTGATCAAGGACTTTATCAATCTCATGCTTTGCCAGGGAGGAGGGGTAGTCGGGAAGAAGCAGAAACAAGACACCTGACCCAAACTGGCCAAAGGGCTATTCCATACCACAGCACCTCATGCCCAGTATATAAACTGGAGGAGTTACCTGAAAGGCACAGATCGCTGCTCTGGTCGGCCTGGGTGTCAGTCGGCAAGTGGTGAGCAATTGTATTCTCTCCCCTGGTTATTTCCCTTATTGTTATTATTATTATTGGTAGCAGGATTGGTTTTGTATTATACTTTAGTTACTGGACTCTTTTTACCTCAACCCGTGGGAGTTACATTCTTTTGATTCTCCTCCCCATCCCTACAGGAGCGGGGGGAGGAAGAAGGAGGGGACAGAGTGAGGGGCTGCATGGTTCTGAGTTACTGGCAGGGTTTAAACCACGACAGTTTTTTGTGGTGCCCAGTGTGGGGCATGAAGAGGTAAACCCATCTGGGCTGCTGCACTGTGGCAAGATATCACTGCCTAAGTGCAGAACCTGGTGGTGAAGCTACGCCACGTAGATGCCCATGTAGCCAATAGTCAGGCCACTGAGGAGCGCCAGAACAACCAGTAAGTGGATAAAGCTGCTAAGATTGAAGTGGACTTAGATTGGCAACATAAGGGTGAATTAATTTTAGCCGAGTGGGCCCATGATACCTCAGGCCATCAAGGCAGAGATGCAACATATAGATGGGCTCGTGATCAAGGGGTGGACTTAACAATGGACACTATTGT
>NW_009929569.1:0-2064 GCF_000696875.1 Nestor notabilis
GGACCCCGCTTTGTCCCGGGGCGTCCGCTCCGGAGTCACGCTTTCCGGGGACTGGTCGGAAAAATTGACCCACTTGTCTCCTGCTTTAGCAGCAGCAGACTTGGGGGAGAGCACGGGGCCAAAGATGCTGTCCAAGTCATTGATGGACGGGAGTTTGTCACTTTTGAGCTCTGCTGCTGTCTGGTCCCCTCCTGTGGTCAAAGTAGTTGATTTTACACTTAGCATGAACCGAGAGCGCTGCAGTCGCACTATTCTCTACGGGGATCTACATCAGCTACTTCCTAAAGGAGATGCTTTAAAACCACCTTTTCTTATAAGCTGCCAGGGAATATAATTCATGTGCAAGAAAGTTTCTACATCACAACATGTGCCATGTAGAATGAGCCACGCTGGTCTGAAATACATACACTGTATGAAAGAGCATGCACCAGAGCCAAGCCCTCCCCATCGTCATCATCACTTCACACACAGCGGTCCCATATCCTCCCAAAGTCTACAGCTGGTCTCAGCATTTGTTCTGTATCATCCAAATGATGCTGCTACATCATTATCATCACTCTGAATTATCAGCAGACATTAAACTTATGCACTCAGCTCTTGCACACTCCACTAGATACATCTATTTATAAACACATACATCTAAATATATCTATTTAAACGTGCTGGCTTGACACTCTCAAGAACTAGGACTGGGCATGCAGTGCAGGGAAGCAGACAAGGTGTATGTATTTCAGTTGCAAGCAGCAGCAGATAAGGGTATTTTAGGGCTCTGCTCACTCACTGAGCTAGCACACATCAAAGCCCGTATCCAGCTTCATAACCAACATGGAATCAGCGTTCATCAGCGAAGGGTTATGCATCCAGAGGCGGGAAATCCTCCACCCTTCCTTTGATGCCCTGTTTTCATGCATTTATATTCCCCAAGGGCTGGAGCCTGGGGAGCTGGCAGCTCTCGAACACCAGGAAAGCTGCCCAGTACTTTGTGCTGCACAGATTGAATGGAGGGATGGGGTGAGGACCATGGCCTTGCCACAGCCATGTGCATATGGACATCACTAACATGCCCTCTGGGCTCCTCGCGTTGGCATCCCACCACTGCTCCTGCATTTGGGGGGAGCCATCTGCTGTTCTACGTTTAAGGGATAAGATCCAGTCTTGTTAAGACAAGGGGAAAGAGACCTCTGCTGCTTGCTCTACTTGCTGCACAGGCTGACGCGTGCAGCAAGCCAGACCCCAGCAAATGAACCGCAACACATGGCTGGGCATCACGCTTGCTCTGGCTGATGTCTGTAGGAGGACACTCTGCCAGCCTGGCTGCTTAAGCAGACAAACCGAGCTATGGGAGCATGAATGAAATCCTGACAGAAAGAGCAGTCAGCTCAGAGCAAGGGATTTCTTCATGGCGATGCTGATGGCACCCCAAGGTGCTTGGTATGTGTGGGTGCAGTGAGACGGTCTGTCCCCATACAGTGCCCTACACAAAGACTGGGGACAGCCCTTCCTTCCCCAAACTTGCCCCCCCCAGCAGACAGCACCCTGCCAGCAACATGAATTATATGCTTATAAGCACTTTATGTCCTTCTGCAGCATTCAACATCTTTCAAAACCTTCCTTCAGGCTGTCCTTGATTCCAAGTACCATTTCATTCTTTCTCCCAGCCCCAGGGAGCTTTTCCCACTGTCCTTGAGAGCACTAGGAATTTGGGAAGGCAGAACCAGCTCCCCCAGCACAGGCAGGCACTGCACACCCTGTTATTTCATAAGCACAGCTTGTGCAGTGCTGCTTCAAGTGGTAACAGTGCTCTATTTATTCCCAATTTTGAGCAGGACTTTAAGGCTAATATTGCATTTCATTTCTGGAAATGAAATTGATCTAGAAATGAGACCCATCTCAAAGGCAGTTGGGAGGAAAGAACATTAATTTCACCAGTATGACACTAAACTGGGTGTCAAAGGCATTTCTGCACCTATCCTAAAGCATCACCCTGACAACAGCATCCGCTGAAGCACACAGATGTGAAGGAAGGAGGATGCACCAGAGCTAAATCTGCATCCAAAATGCAGC
>NW_009929569.1:2095-15814 GCF_000696875.1 Nestor notabilis
CACGCCAGCCGCAGGCACCTGGCCCCCTCAGAGCAGCCCCTGGATCAGGCTTCCAGGGATGTGGAATGGCACAGAGTGTGGCATTGGGCTTTTACCTATTCCCACTGTCAGAGGAGAGCCGGTGCGTGGCGGCGTGGCCGGGATGTTTTTCGGTGGGAGCGGTGGAGGTGCTGCAAAACAGAGCAGAGAGAGGGAAAAGTCAGTTGGGCTGCATTAGGAGTCATGGAATCCTATAATGGTTTGTGTTGGAAGGGAGCTTAAAGCTCCTCCAGCTCCAACCCCTGCCACGGGCAGGGACACCTTCCACTAGAGCAGGTTGCTCCAAGCCCCTGTGTCCAACCTGGCCTTGAACACTGCCAGGGATGGGGCAGCCACAGCTTCTCTGGGTACCCTGTGCCAGCGCCTCAGCACCCTCACAGGGAAGAGCTTCTGCCTCAGAGCTCATCTCAGTCTCCCCTCTGGCAGGTTAAAGCCATTGCCCTTGTCCTGTCCCTACAGGCCCTTGTCTAAAGCCCCTCTCCAGGTTTCTTGTCAGCAGGTTTGCTGGAAAGGAGGGTCTGGCAGCACTGAGCAACAAACAATCACTGGTGGCTTTTCTGTTGGGTTTGAGTTGTTGTTGTTTTTAAATTTCACATCTTTGATTGTACTGATGATTTAAAAACCTGAATTACCATTTTAATTAAAACCTGTAGCCTCTGAGGCACATACCTGCCTCCGCGTTCCTCACGTGCTCATCCCGCATGAATCCAGGATGCTCATGTGGGAGGAGGAACATTATGGCTAATTAACCCAGTGCTGCTTTACAGGGGTATTTTGGCAAAGCAGATTTAGAATCAGCTAGGTTGGAAAAGACCTTGAAGATCATGGAGTCCAAGTATGCAGTGTAAATAGCATCCAAGTCCTAACCTCCTGGAGGCTTGGACTCCTGCTCTGGATGCGGCTCGGCACCATTAACCATGGTGTCCCTGTCTTGCTTGGAATGAGATTATTGTTAAGGTCCCTTCCAACCCAAACCACTCCATGACTCTACAATTAAGTGACCATTCCAATCATGAGCATTACCACCCCCCGGCAAGCTCATGGTGTGGCCAGGCATTACCTTAACCTTGGCACATCAGCCCTGGCAACCAGCAGCACCAGGGCTGAGGATGGGTTTGGCATGAAGTGGGTTGTGCTAATGGCTACTGAGGCGGGAAAGGGGCAGGGGAACAAGGAAGGAATGACTTTACAGCTAGGAAGAAGGAGATGTGGTTCCCCTGGCCGTGCCAGGCAGTGGGGAAAGTTCCAATGAAATCCAGGAATCTGGGGCTGTTTGCCTGGAGAAACCAGTGCTTCCCAACCTAAATAACCAGGTCATTAACAGGAAGGATCAAGTGCGCCTTGCTCTGAGGGCAGTGTGGGTTTAACCCCTGGCTCCACGCAGGCCACTTGCCCCCAAGCTGGAGATGTTTCAGCCTGCACATTTCCCCAGGGAGGATGTGCATTGTCCCCCCACTGTGGGTACCATCCATTCCACCCTTATCCAACCCTTGTCCTTCCTTCACCCTCATCACCGCAGCCAGAGGCAAAAAACCCCTTTAACTTGCTACATTAAAAGAACTGCTCAGTTCCGGAAGTTCGGATGAGGAAAAGTAAAAGATTTGATTTGATTTCTGCATATATTGAGTAATTTTTGGTTGATAATCACACAGCCACTTACTTCCAGTTGGAAAAGGTCTCGGTAGCTTTGGGGACTCTATGCTTGTGTTGACGGGCTGGACCGAACCCCATATCTCAGGCTGATCGAGAGTGGCTGGAAAACAAACACACACACATGTAAAGGTGATGATAAACCCAGTGATCTTTTAGCAAAACCAACACGCACAGATGAGACACGTTCACATGGCAAGAGGAAACTAAATAGTGACAGCAGCTCCTCATTAGCTAAAGACAGAGGGGTTTCTGTAATGTTAGATAATTACAGGCTTGCCTGATCGTTAAACGTGCAATTAGTTTGACACTCATGCTGCTTGACAAACAAAACAATGCCATTTATGTATTTGGAGGCTTATTACATTAAGTGAGACGCTGCATTAATTGCAAAAAGAGTCTGGAATTTTAGGATATGCTGAAAAAACCTAAGTATTAAAATGAAAAGATCCAATTGTATTCACAGAGGTTGCAGGGGGAAAATCTTCTGTATCTCATTTAGACTTTTTTGGGAGGGCTGTGTGTAGGGAAGCACACATAAACGTAATTTGATTAAAAGAATGAACTGGAATCACTAATGACAAGACAGAACCAGGCTACAAGGGGCAGTGGCCATTTCATGACAGCTGAGCAGAGCCAGGAGGAGGAGAACTCTCTGGGAACAAACCACTCTGGGGGGTGAATGGGGTTTTTCTTTAGGAAGAACAAGCCTTGCAGCTCCCTGTGCCTTGGGAAAGCTGTGGGAAAAGGAAGGCTGGGAAGGGAGGGAAGTGCCATCCCGCTCCTGTGCAGGGGAATGCTGTTTCTGGGAACAAATGGCAGTACTGAGATAGTATCTGCATGGGCATGGGGAGCTGTAATGCATCAGAGAGCTCCATTCTTACCCTCCTCCAGTTAAATCAGTGTGATGCTGCAGCGTGCAGCACTGCTTTGGTGCATATCAGCAGAGCTGGTGAACAGGCACAGCTGGGCAATGGGGTTTCATTTGAGAGTCAGTATTTCAACATTTATTAGCTGCTCTCATTCAGGACCTGTCCCAAGACCATGCAATTAACTAATTGACTTAAACACTCACTCTTTTTCACCCTGTAACCCATATAAAGCTGTATATAACCCATACATGTCCCATCCCTGGCAGTGTTCAAGGCCAGGTTGGACACAGGGGCTTGGAGCAACCTGCTCTAGTGGAAGGTGTCCCTGCCCATGGCAGGGGTTGGAGCTGGAGGAGCTTTAAGCTCCCTTCCAACACAAACCATTATAGGATTCTATGATAAACCCCAGCCCCACGCTGCCTGTAACACAACTGTCCACCCTTTGTGTTCTGCTTTAGTTTTGCCTTTCTCCTCCTGCATGAAGAGGGCTGGGGCATGCTGACCAGGGCTACCTGCTTGCTGTCAGAGCAGGGTGCTGTGAGCCAGCCCCAGGGCATGGCACAGCCAGGGGGCACTGCCAGGAGATGCCACCCGTGTCCCCTGACCCACCGTCCAGCTTCTGCTCCTCAAACGCCGACTCCAGCGGGGGCCCGAAGAGTGGTGCCAGCGCGGCTGGGTCCTCCACGGCCTTCTTGCTGCTGGGTGAGACAAGGGCAGAGGAACCATGAGGTTCAGGTTTAGGAACCATGAGGTTCAGGTTTGTCCTTGGACCTGGAGCTTGACTGCAGAAATGGATGTTTTCAGGGAGTGTTTATGCTCTAGACTAACAGCACCAGGCAAAACACAGGGGTTTGGGCAGGGAGAAAGGAAAGGAGAGCGGTAGCATCAGCTGCAGCACTGCAGTGAGAACCCTGTAACGCCTCAGCAGCCACAGAGGCAGTGTGGATTGCTTCAGGCTTGGTCAGAGCTACTCCAGACCACATGGGAAAGTGGAAAACAAGTCAAGGTCTGGACCATGCTTGGCTCCAACGTACCTTGAGTTGAGCTCAGTGGCTGCACAAGGCACTCTCCTTGTGACATTCGGCTTCTAAATCCATCTATACCCAAAGCACACACATGCCAGCTCTCTTCAAGAGCAGGCTTAAGGTGGCTTCCAGCAAAGGATGTCCTTGCTGCTCTTGTGGGAGATCCAGTATGGATGTTGTGCCTCTGAAACCAGGGGTGCCATTGCCATCGGCGCCTCAGCTCTGCATGGTTTTGTTTGGCCAGGATCTAGGGCATCCACCCCCCTTATTTACCCAAAGAGCCCATGGACCCAAAGCTCCCTGTGCCTCTTGCATCCTGCAGCACAGAGCATTTCCTTATCTCGTTTACCCACCAAACACAAACGTGGCTGTCTCACGAGCCTGAGAAGTTATGAAAGTGATGTTTCTGCAGTGGTGTCTTTGATGAGCCAAACTGGGGCAGCTCAGCTGGCTGATGGGTTGTATTTGCACAGCAGTAAATACCCAGTGAATTTGCTGCATTATTCTTCCCTGTGAGGGTGCTGAGGCGCTGGCACAGGGTGCCCAGAGAAGCTGTGGCTGCCCCATCCCTGGCAGTGTTCAAGGCCGGGTTGGACACAGGGGCTTGGAGCAACCTGCTCTAGTGGAAGGTGTCCCTGCCCGGGGCAGGGGTTGGAGCTGGAGGAGCTGTAAGGTCCCTTCCAACCCAAACCATTCCATGGCTCTAGGATGCTGGGTTTGACCTATCCAGGTATACATGGAACAGGATCCAAATCTGAAGGAGAAAACAGATTCTTCCCACTGAGCAATGGTGCAAACATGGACCTGCCACTGAGGTTTTCAAAGACCACATCGGGGCAATGTGCCTGTGTTGGATAATCATCCCGATGGACCCTGGACTGACCTGGCAGGGTCTGGCGTCGGTGTGGAGCGCCGGGGCCGTGTGATCTCCTCATCTGCAGCACAGGATGGACAGTGCAGGGTTAGAGCTGTTCCACCACCCGCCCCCCAGCATCAGCCCCAGTCCACCCAGACCCCCCACTGGTGTGAGGCTCACGCTATGCACAGCATATGTCCCATCCCACGCCTGCTATGGGGATCCTGGCAGGAAAAGGTCTAGATTTTAAGTCAGGTTTTGTTTCTGTAGATAACTAGATTAGGGAGCTTCTTCTACAGGTACCTCAAGGATGTCCCTTATGGCCTTCTTCAAGGAAGGCATTTGGGTGCCATCATTTCTGCTAGGACCACTATAAAGCAACCATAACCCACTCCCCTATATGCCCCTTCCCCAAAATACCATCACCACAGAGCCACAATAACTGTTCCTGGAGGCTGTAGAGCATACTTACTGGATAAATTCCTTTTAATCGTCCCCTGGAATTAGAAACACAGGAGGTAAGCAGGATGCACAAGGACACGGGCACACGGCAGTTGTCATCCAAGGAGGGACACATCAGGAGCAAAGCAGCCCAGCAGATGCAGCAGGAAGTGCCTTTCTTAGCTGATATTTACTGTACATGGCTGAGATAAACCCAGCTGCACACGTGTGTTGTGAAATCCCATTTGTTCCCAGCATATAGGGAGCAGAAAAAACCCTTCCAAAAGGATTTTGAGCCATGAAAAGCCATCACCTGGCAGTGCTGCATCCTGACCGCCAGGGCCTTACAGGGGTCTCTTACAGCATCACCTTATTAGAGGTGGCATAAACCCCAAATCCTCATGTTTGATGGCTGCAAATCGATCTAAATAATGCATTTTGAGCAATCTAAATCCTCCCTTTTTCATACAACACACATGGGCTTGTGCACAGCAAAAACCACCCCAACCCGACCATGGGAGCTGGGGCTGCGTGACAGAGAAGAGAGCAGGATGGGCAGTGGGGGCACCCCAGGACCACAAGCAGCATCTCCAAGGGGGGTTGCAAGGATGCAGGTCAAGCCACAGAGGATGCCTATCACTGGGGACCGCTTCGTATTGGCAACAGGGACAAGGTCCCACCATCACCTGGGGTCACACAACAGAGTGTCTAATGGCACCAGCACCCAGCTCCCCTTCCCCTGTGCTCACCACGTAACCCCAGCACAGACTCAGCCCCCCCGCACCCCACATGCTGGAGCAGCAGGGGCAGGAGCAGCGAGCACAGGGCGCTTACCGGGCTGCGCCGCTGCGGTCAGCGAGAAGGAAGAGAGAAGAGACACCTGGTCAGAGAGCAACAGGTCAGCACCCCGCGGCCCCAGCGTTCATCACACCCCTCCTCATGGCTTCACAGACCACAGTGCAGGGGGTTTCCTCCTCCACGCAGCCCCCCACACCCACCAATGGGAGCAAACACCTACTGGTGGGTCACTCTCGCCATGGGGCATGAGGCAGGGGGAACGCAGCATCCGGAGAGACCCCAGGAGGAGCCCAAACCCCGTGGAATGGGTGTATGTCCCCATTTTGGGCTTAGAATCACTGGAAGCCCACTCCTCTCAGGGAAGCCATCACCACTGCGTACAGCAGCACTGCAGCAGCAGAGGTCATGGACCGCTGATGGGGCTTTCTGCCTTCTCATACCTCTTGGTGTGCAAGGATGTATGTAAAACATGCCCAGGATGTATATAAAACTCTGCCCTCAGGCATCTTGTCCAACATGTATTTCGCCCACTACAGAGTGGAATTACACAGGGTTTGACATGTAGTTTGACACTGTGACATGGTTTAGTGGTGGCCTTGGCAGTCCTGGGGGAACAGTTGGGGTTTGTGATCTTAAAGGTCTTTTCCAACCTGGTTGATTCTATGGTTCTATACGCCCCCAGACTATGCACAACCAAAGCCAGCCTGGCTCTATATTAAAGTGCTCCAAGTTAAATCAAGGGAGAAGGAAAACAAACATCATGCCTTCCAAACCAGTAGGATTTGTTATTTGCATTTTACAGTTCATTCTAGAGACATGCAAAACAGGGACAGTGCAAACCAGAGAAGACTGTGTTAAAAGCTATAAGAGATAAAAAACTGTATTTCTTACCGGGCTTCTCCTCTAAAAGAATGCAGAAAAGGAAGAAAATAACAGAAAAATGAGAATATATTTTCTATAAAGGGATAATAGAGAAGTAAAAGGTTTGTATTGTGATCAGAAGCATCGGGTGTAGAAGTGTTAAACACACAGCAAAGCAGAGTCAAGCACACATCCAGCCAGGCTGTCATTCATTCATTCAGAACAGAAGATTGAGTGAGAGAACAGAGAAACACAACACTTGCATCTGAGCCACCTTATGGGAAGGATTCACATACTTTGTCATTAACAGGCCCTGTGAGCTATAGACTGAAAGGGCCTGTGTAAGAGGAAAGACAAAAGAAGCAGGGAAGAGGGTAGGAGGCCTGAAGATGCTGGGATGTTGCTGATATAGTACATGGCAAGGCACAGGTTGTCCCACCACTTCCACGTGCAAGGAATGAGACCCGAGCCACTGGGCTTCAGATGGAGGATGCAGCCGACACCAGTTTACAACAGCATCTCCAGTTTTCAGCTTGTCTTCAAGTTGAGGCACCATAGCTTAAACCCTGAAGGGATGGGGAGGACCGTGCCTACAGACACAGCATCTCCCATCCTGCTGCTCTCTTCCAGGAGAGGCCGAGGCACGGGAGGGATGTGGTGCTGGAGCACAGCTTTGCAGCTGGTTTTGGAGAAGAGATGAGCCCAGGACAAGGGCACAGACTCAGACAGTAAAGCGAGGAACTCCCCTGGATGCAACACTTCAGCCAGCCCCTGCCTGGAACACTGGTGCTTTCCCAGTGCTGCTTGCCAGGATCTGGCGTGCCGGGGAGCAGCACTGCTCACCTGCCCATCTGCGCCCTTTGGCTCTGTGTGATGGGATTTGAATCCCGACATGGGGAAGCAGCACTGTTCCTTCTGTCCAGCCTGGCACAGGGCTTTTCCCTGAACCCTTCAGGTTGAGCAGAGACTGCAATGTTTTACAGGGAGGCACCGGTTCCAGCCCCAGGCTGTGTTTATTGCCAGAGACAATAGCACTTTATATTCAAAGACTGGTTTGTTTGGAAAGGACCTTAAGGCTCCTCCAGTCCCAACCCCTGCCACGGGCAGGGACACCTTCTACTAGAGCAGGTTGCTCCAAGCCCCTGTGTCCAACCTGGCCTTGAACACTGCCAGGGATGGGGCAGCCACAGCTTCTCTGGGCACCCTGTGCCAGCGCCTCAGCACCCTCACAGGGAAGAGCTTCTGCCTCAGAGCTCATCTCAGTCTCCCCTCTGGCAGGTTAAAGCCGTTCCCCTTGTCCTGTCCCTACATCCCTTGTCCAAAGCCCCTCTCCAGGTTTCCTGGAGCCCCTTTAGGCACTGGAGCTGCTCTAAGGTGTCCCCTTCAGGAGCCTTCTCTTCTCCAGCTGCCCCAGCCCAGCTCTCTCAGCCTGGCTCCAGAGCAGAGCTGCTCCAGCCCTCGCAGCAGCTCCGGGGCCTCCTCTGGCCTCGCTCCAGCAGCTCCACATCCATATTTTTTGGCTAGATTCTCCCTACACCGCAGGCTGCAGTACAGCTTCAATGAGCAGATACTCCCCACCTCTGCAGCAGCTGTGCTGGAGCCACCACCTAACCCCGGGGCCAGCAAGTGCCCTGCGGTGCCCGGAGCTGCAAACCCCAAAGGTAGGGCCTGAAATAACAGCAATGAGGGAAGGAGAATTCTCCAAGACTTTGCCCCTTCTGCAAGTTCTTAATGCTTTCCCTATCCCATTTTTAAGATGTTGCACTATTTCCTCTCTCCTCCCCAAATCGTGTTGTCTGCTATGTTATATGTGTATACGCGTGTGTGCACCAAACTGTCGGGGTCATCACTTTGTAAAACCAAAATCAACTTGGTTTCACAATAAGAAATTCTGGGTTCCCAATCAGAATTATCCACCTATTTGGCAAACAATTGCAGCCTCCAAAACTACCCCGATCCTTTCTGCTCTATTTTTGGGTAGGGCTTTTTTTCCCTTTTTCTGTGCTTCCCAAAGCAACCAGCTGCAGTTTCTAACCCCTGAAACTCCCTGGTCACAGCACAAAAAGCATCCAGAAGCGCACATTGCTAAAAGGGACAGGGGAAGCAGAGATGTGCCGGGGGCACTCAGAAGCTTTCATTAAACTTGGCCACGTTGCATTGGTTTGGAAAGAAGAAATAAAACACATTCATTTGATTTCATCTTTGCTTCGGGTTTGAGATTCATTCACACTTCAGATACAGGCTATTTATAAATCACAGAAAGCTTCATCTGAAAAGACACTAAAGCCCACACTAAAGCCCACTGAAAGGGAAAAATCAAATCTTTTCACAGCTGAACAGATTGGGATGAGATGACAGAAATCTTGACAAGTCTTAGGGAAACCAGAGGGTGATGGTATTTATACCATATATACACAAGGAGAGGTGACCTTTCCTTCCAGGAACCCCACATTCACCCCTGGGGTGAGAAATTTCCCTCTAACACCCCATAGCAGGAGTGTGGAAAAACCAGCAGATTCTTTCCCTGTCCTGGGAATCAGGGCAAGACTGATCCAATTTATGTCCTGGATGATGGTCACATCGAAAGATAAGGGAAAAACTAAGGGAATAGTATATTCCAATCTCAGTTACCCTGTTTTATGAGCAGGAAAGGGAATTTTTAAGACATTTGAACTGGAAACATCACTGCAATACATCTGACCTCTACCTGCATTAGTAGGTAGATTCGTCCATTCAATGGATTCAGTCCATTACTTGGATTTTTGTTCCATATAGACTAGACCTTATAAATAAGTACATAAATGGAAACTTAACCATTGGCACCTAAGGAAGAGCTCCCTGATCACCTGGGATGAGCCCTGAGGAGCACAACTGTTTTTGCAACCTGGGGAAGATACAGAAACACGAGGACTCACCACGGGGGATGGGGAAAGTGCAATGTTGCCTATTGATGCCTTCAGCTCGTCCACCGTGGCCGCGCTCTTCAGGATGTCTTTAGCCTGCAAAGGCTTGATCTTGATGTTGAACTTCTTGTGCGCCTCCTCTTCCTCTTCGGATTCACTCGAGGAGTAGAAGTGCTTTCCTTTGGTAGGTAGAGCACAGTTAAAGAAGGTTTCCTTCTGTTGGTAGGGCAGAGCCTTGGCTCCAACCTCCCTGAAGAGTGGGAATGAGGGGTTCCCAAAATGCTTATCCCAAACACCCAAGACCAGGAGCAGTGTCCAGAACCAGATCCTCCTGCTGTAATGTTTCATTGCTTTATCCATGTGCAGGAACTCGTGTTTCCACGATAAAGCCAGCCCTGGTTTAGCCCAGCAGTGATGTGCATCGGTGCCTGCATTCCTGGACCATGCACAGACTCTGGCCATCAACATTGCATGTGCACCCACTGCAGATAGGCTAGGACATCATGGTCCCCATGAGGCACCCCACTGGGATGTTCCTAGCACTGCTCATCGCACCTCCTCATTTCATGGCAGTGGATCAAAGGCAATTAAAATCACCCTCTGCTCTACTGCCTCAGGTAATTCCCTGTGGGAGCCAGTTAGAGCTGTGGAGTGACAGCTCAAAAAGGAAATAAAAAGGGGGAAAGAAATAATCATAGAATCACAGACTGGCCACTTCCTTCTTGGCCCCTTTAGGCACTGGAAGCTGCTCTAAGGTCTCCCAGAGCCTTCTCTTCTTTAGGCATAATAACAACAATAATAATAATAACTACGTCAGTGGCCTGCCTGTGAACCACAGCTCATCTTACAGTTGGTAAACTGAGAGGCAAAGCCAACCATAAAGGATATAGCCTGGTTCCTCAGGTCGGATGCTGTATCCCTCCTCATCAAGCTCGGGTGAATTCTGAATAGGGCACAAAAAACAAAACCCAAAAAAGAGTTAGGAATGCTAATTCCATCCCTGGAAGGCCGGAGCAGCTCTTTCCTCCTGCAGGAAGAGATGCCCAGCAAAACCCCACACAGCCCAAACCCGTTGGTGGCCCTGGGGCTGCATGGAGCCAATGGCACCCATGCTCTGGCATGGCCTTGCTGAGGATGCTGGCAAGTGCTCGACCTTTGCAGTGATTAATTCTTGCAGAAAGACATTTGCAACACTTGGTTGCAGCCCAGGATTTTTTCTGGGTAACTGCAACAACCCTCAGACCTCAGCAGAGCTTCCTGGAGCCACCCAGTTTCCAGGCAGTTCCGTACAGTCTAATTGACATGTTGATATGAAATACATATCTGGACACAACTGGCACCTGGACATCACCCGAAAGGGCCATGGACCCCTCGAAGAGCCACAAGGCAGCTTGTGAGCACAGCCCAGGTCCCCATTGAGACCTGCATGGGTGCTGGATAGAGAGGAGGCTCCCTGGGGCACTTACGTATCTGTCCCAGTCAATCTCCGCATAGAATCCATTCGGGGCTCCATTCGTTTTCTTCTGCAACACATTAGAAAAGAAGACGCCCATGGTTTAAGTTAAGGAACAAGAGCACAGCATCTCTTACACATGTGCATTGACGCGGCTGGGATGGCACCGGGTGCTGCTGCAGCTGCCCCTGCAGGCACTACAGCGAGCTGCTCTGTGCATGCACATCACCCATACACAGCAGCACTTCCCGCTTCTGGAACGTCTTCCACACCAGAGGGGTAAAAAGGCTTTTGTTGGACATTCATCAGGTGAACTTAAGAGGGGAGAACTTAAGCGGGAAATGAAATAGCCATTTCTCCTTGTGCTGGGATGCTCAACCCATGGGGAGAGTTGGTGGCAGTGGGGAGTCCCAGTGCCAACTGAGCACAGGTAGCACCACTGTGTATTGGGAGACAGTCACCTTCCCCAGCATAGGCTGAAAGCAAGATTCAGTTTGTGTTATTCAGCAGCTGAACCATGCGTGGAGTGAGCAGGGTTGCAGCAGTGAACAGTGTCTGGGCTAACCCAGCTGGGATCCCAGACTGGTTAAAGCTCGTCCAGGTCCAACCCCCTGCTGCTAACGCCACATCCCAGAGAAGCTGTGGCTGCCCCATCCCTGGCAGTGCTCAAGGCCAGGTTGGACACAGGGGCTTGGAGCAACCTGCTCTAGTGGAAGGTGTCCCTGCCCGTGGCAGGGGTTGGAGCCGGATGAGCTTTAAGCTTCCTCCCAGCCCAAACCACCATAGGATTCTAGGACTGATTCCATGATTTGCTCTTGGCAGCTCCGGTGGCTGCAGGTTTTACAGTGAAAACGTGTTGTAGGAAGAGAAGTTGCATTAAATGCCTCCATCCTGCAATTCCCCTGCCCCAAATACATTCAGTAGCTTCATTATGCCGCCAAAAACTGCATTTCTCCATCCTTCAGCTTTCTGGAGCTCTAGAGACCTTCTCCTGCGCTGCACTGAGCTCAAACAGCAAGTCACACGTGAAAACAAGAACGTGAGCCTGACTGATAGGGCACCCGAGCTCACTGAGGTCCCTGCACCCATGCCTGCAAGGACAGGCTGTCCACAGCTCTTGTGTCAGTGGAGAAGACAGCTCTGGGCTGCTCCTTACATGTTACTTATTTATTACTGTGAACAGAGCCTTGGTTATGGCGCTACCTGAGCTGCAGACTCATTTTTCAATCTGTATTTCTTAACCAGTGGCTTATGAGCACGGGGCAAGGCCAAGACCAAGGATTTTGGGTCAAATGCGGAAGAAAACCCAAAGCAAACAAGTGATCTCTTTAAAGGAGCCATTCAGCACCTCAGTTTTTGTCTGGCTTTGTAAAAGACACCCCAGCATCATTCTCCATGCTGAGCCCCCTGAGGGTCTCATTATAACATTCAGTCCCAGCCTGAACCCAACATACTTATCAAACTGATATCAAATGGCTAAAGGAGATGTGGTCCTTCCACTACCCAGACCTAGCAGGAGCGTTTCTAACACCATAAATCAAAGCAGCAGCAATTACAATAAAACAAGTATCTCCTTATTTTCAGTTTCACATAGAAAATAAAAATAGGTTCTGGAAACAGCTGTTCTGGCAACATTCCCTTAACTCATCCCACAGCAAATCTGACCCAAGCCAATTAGCGGGAGTGGAAATGGGGATACGGAGCCAGGGGGGTTTAGCAGGACACGTGGTCCCTCTGCCCAAGGCTCCCTCAGGTGTTTCTATATTATTTTCTCTATGTGAATTTTTAGAAAACCTGGGATGTGTCATTATTTTAAGCAGCTTCTTACTGAGATTTATTTTCTATATGAAACAGGAAGAGACAGTTCACAAAATGCTGACGGAGGAATTAACACTTAAGGGGCTGCAACAGGAGAGGAAAGCAGGATGGGGTCTGTGAAATACTTACAATGCCATCCCTGTCTGGTGACCCTCTGCAAAGAACAGAAAGAAAGAAGAGTGTTAGCTCCCAAACTGCACCATTGCCCAATGAGCTTGTGGAAATAGTTTTAATTACGAAGGTATCAGTAAATCTGAATCACATGCTCCTCATGAAGCCCACACAGAGGTCTCAGTGCTGCTGCTCTCGTGTTATCAGGTGACAAATGCTATATTTATTACTAAAGTGTTCTACTGATGATCCCACTCTACTGCTGAGGAGCTGGGCTGGCTCCTTGCACCCACCGCACAGCCACAGCCCTATGCTGGGTGCAAATCCTCTTCCAGAAGACACTAAAAATTACATATCGAGTGATTCAGAGGTTTTTTCTTCTGGCAGCAGCACAGTGACTTCTCTTGAATGGATTTGAAATCTGAGGAGACTCCTCAGGGATCCTAATTCCCAGCCGCTTATAGGATTTAGACCTTGATCATGGCAAGTGGTGTGTCAGGCTCAGCAGCCACATTTAAACACTAAGGATGTTAAGTTGTTCAGTGAAAAGACAAATATGTCTATGAATGTCTATGAAAACCAGGCAGCTCCTCCATCTCTCCCATGCTTCCAAATTTTAACACTGCCAGAGATTTTCCACCAGGTAACGTCTGGCTCAGGATGTCACAGAAACGCTGTGGGGATCTGCTGCCCATCCAGCTCTGGTTTGGGAGAATAACAGCTCTCATCGAACTTCTCCAATTCGTGTCTGCCTCCCATATCTCTTATCTCATATTTAACCTCTCTGCATAAAGATCTATGAAATTCTTCGGAAGTGGCAAAGAATTCTTTGGAAGTAGCACAGATCCCCTTTGCTTCTGTATACCCCCCCCCCCCCCTGCACAACACTTAA
>NW_009929569.1:15845-17014 GCF_000696875.1 Nestor notabilis
CCCCTGCTCGTATCCTACCTAGAATGGCTATGGAGACCCTTGGCCAGTGGAGGGGAGGGGTGACAGGTTCTTTCCCATCACACTGCAGCCCCAGCACATCCAGAACCCAAATAGCTGCTCTGGACACCCCACATCGTGGTGCCCACCACCAGGTCCTGGGGCTGTGGTGGCTCAGCCATGGCAGGGGGTGACCAGAGGGTCTGTCCCAGCCCCACACAGGCTCCTGACATGGGATTTGGAGAGGCTCAAAGCCACTTGGGGCGATGACCGTGATGTGACCCCGTGTCGTGCTAATCACTGCTGCCTGCTAATTGCAAGTGTCTCCTCCACAGTGGCCTTTCTGCGAACTCATTGCATCACGAAAGGATTCATTTATTATCTCCATATGCTACCAGCTTCCCCAGCCTCTAGGAAGAGCAGGCTGCTGCAAGCAAGCATGGAGATCACAGCCCTGGCTAAAGGCAGGACCTAGACCTGGCTCCATTGATTTTCCCTGGGCAGAAGAGGAGGATGCAGAGCAGCCCGTTTCCTGCCCAGCATCCTGATAAATTATGAATGAAGCCATACACGGAGCTCCTGGCTGTCCCACAGCCTGCCTGGTGGATGGACAGCCACCATTCCTGGTGACAAGCCAGCAGGACAACAGCTGGGTGCTGCACAACTCTCTTTTGGGATGTTCTCCATGTCCACTATATTTTCAGGCCCCATTTTGCAGTGGGCAAAGCCCTGCAGATGCCAATGCAGCTGGGCTCATCATGGTCCCAAGAGAGTGGCTACAGCTGTGCTGGCTGTGCCTTTGCACAGGAAACCTCACCAACCATCACTGACGTATGAAATAGCTCAGGAAAACAAATCTGAACCAAATAATACCAAAGCAGCACAGAGTTTTTGTTGTGCCAGATCTTAAGCACCTGTATGATGGCGAGGGAGCGGGAGCAGGGCTCTTCACTGCCTTTCCCCCACTCCACAGCCTCCTCTGACACGCTGTTTTGGGACATATACCCAAAACCACAACAGTGGCAGCTGAGAGCTGGGCTCAGCGCCCCACCAGCAGTTCTGCACCCAGATGTGGGGAGAATGCCCCACACCAGCCGTTTTCCCAGGGAGCAGAAGCATCGGAGCCCCGTGCACCCTCCTCGTCCCGAGCCTGCCCCAGCCACACCGCTCTT